>NC_056744.1:1271623603-1271753603 GCF_019279795.1 Protopterus annectens
GGACAGAAGTAGGTTAAAAATAAAAAAGATAGCTGGGTACACAAGACCCGGTATAAAAAAGTACCCATTCCTGGAAGGCACACTGGTGCCAGGACTGGAAAAAATGACAGTGTAGAATCTTCAAGACATGGAAACAATACTACAATGGGGCTAGGCCAGGCTTAGGGTGAGGATGGCCCCCTGTTGCATAAGGAAGTAGCAGTCCACAAAAATCGCAAAAACTGATAGCCAAAAAAGGGGTCTATATTACATGATCGAAGCTTTAGGTAGTCGAATACCTAAAGCTCGATCACTAAATGTTGATGACCCAAAACTGCGAACAGCAGTTTCCACACAGGAAAGCAATTTGTTTGGCCTTTACGTGGATTTTGCCCTTTCTACAGTGTGAAGCAATCTTGGAGTTGGTATATTTAGTTGGGGGTGGGGGCACAGCCTCCCCCCCCCGATTTGTGTTTAATGTCTTTTTTTTTTTTTAGTTGGGCATTGTTTCCCTGTGTGGAAACTGCCATTCGCGGTTTTGGGACTTTGACATTTAGTGATCAAGATTTAGTTATTCGATTAACTAAATGTTCGATCATGTAATACAGACCCCCCCCCCAAAAAAAAAGAGCCATAAAGATAGAAAGAAATTATGTATTATTACTATTATGCAAAAAGGCCATAATTTTCAGACAGAAGATATACAAAAAGATTAAGAGATAAATTAGAAGAAAGAAGAGTACTTCCACAAGAAACACTGTCAGAAGATTCAAATAAAACTTCTGTTCATTAATAAAACAGGTTTATGAAAAACATTATATAGACCAAGAAACCTTGGGCTGTTTGGAAAAAGAAGTGACTGAGAAACTGCAAAAATATAAAAAACAAAATCTAGAGACTTTTGAAATGTATTAAAAAGAATTATGGACATGGGAAAGAAAGAGAGATCTGATATAGTGCGATATTTATTCAAAGGAAAAAGCTAAATTAATCAACACAAAAAAGGCAGACCCAAATATATTCAAAGAGAAATACAAACAAAGGCATCCAGATATAGAAAAATTCACAATAAAAAAATAAGATCACAAAGACTGTGGAATGTAGAACAGAAGATTAGTAAATGAGAAGTTAAATAACAGAAGATGAAGTTATGGAATACTTGCAAAGTGAAGGATTTAGTGTAGAAAGTCTTAACACAGGTTACATCACAGCATGATGAAATGACAGGTTCTCTAAATAAGGAGAAACAGGAGGAGCAGGTGACATCTGAAGAAGAAACATGGACATGGGAACGAAAAAAAGATTTAAATGGTGCAATATTTATGCAAAGCATAAGGCAAAACTAATCAATACAAAAAGAGCAGCACCAAAGCTATTTGAAGAGAAATCCAGGTAAAGGCATCTGGACATGGAAAATTTTACAATACAAAAATGAGAAAACAAAGAAGAAAAGTAGAAAAGAGGATTAGTAATGGAAAAATTAAAGAAATAATAGAAATACATACATTTTTGGAGCAATATCTATGAAGATCCTGTGGAATATAACAAAATATGCTACATGGATAGAAGAAGTAAAAGAAAGAATAAGAAGTTTAAATGTACAGGATATGAAATGGGATGAAGTAACATCCGGAGAGATTGAAACAAAGTTAAGAAAAGCTCCTAATTGGAAAACTCCAGGCCCAGATGTAGTACCTAACTTCTGGCTAAAAGTATTAACACATTTACATGAAGACTTAGACACAAGTAAGAACTATTTATATGTGCACCCTGAACAGACACCAGCCTGGTTAACAACAGGAAAAACAATACTCCTACTTAAGAGTGAACATGCAAGCTATCCTAAAAAATATAGACCAATAACTTGCCTTCTGATGATGTATAAACTATACACTGGAACTGATGCCTATAGATGGCAATAGAACAAAAGAGTAATAAAAGAAAGTCATTTGGAACAAGGGATAATTTGATGTTAAAGTCATAATGGAGAACTGCAAAAAGGGGAAGAATCTAAGTATGGCATAGATAGACTGCAAAAAGCATTTAACAATATCTCACATTCATGGATAAAAGAGTGTTTAAAATGTATGAGATACACCCTACACTGACTGATTACATTACAGAGACCATAAAACAGTGGCAAACCACTTTGCAGTTAAGCCATAATAAAGAACAAATTATTATTCCAGGGATAAAAATTCAAAGGGGAATATTCAAGAGAGAGTGTCACGGCTGCTCTTTTGCCTTGCCCTTACCCCATTACGCTGTCTACTTAACAGATTAGGTCATGGCTATAATTTGGCTCCCAGAAATCAGCAAAGTGTAAAGACTACTTTCTCATCTTCTTTTTGTACGTGATTTAAAACTGTATTGTTCATCAGATAAGGAACTGAAAGCACAACTGCAACTGGTCAAAACTTTTTCAGATGATAGGAATGTCATTTGGTCTTGATAAATGTGCAAAAGCAACCTTTAAAGCATGAAAGCTGCAACACCAAGAAAACATCAGTTTGGGACAGGAATGTGATAAAAAAGAACCTGAGCAAGTGGGAGTATATGAATATTTCAGAATTGATGAAAGATCAATAATAAAACATGAACAAATACAAATGAAAGTTAGTAAGGAATGTTTTAGAAGACTAAAATTAATACTGAAAACACCATTGACATCTAGGAACAAAGTCCAAGCTATAAACAAATCTGCTCTTGCTTTCCTAACTTATAGTTGTGGAGTGACTGGCTGGCCCCAATAGGTTTTGGACTGGTTGGACATGAAAATAAGAAGGATGCTTCCTGCTCATCAAATGATTTATAAAAATTAGTGCATGCCAAGATTATACATTCCCCATTCTGAAGGAGGTATGGGCCTCCTTGAAACTGATTACATGTATAGATCCCCAATCATGGGAATGCATACATATCTGCTGACTCACAAGACCCAAACGTAGTGAAAGTTTTGAAACATGAGGAGAAGAAGTCTAACATGACTTCCCTGCTTAGTTTAGCAGAATCATATTGGCATCAAGCAGGAATGGAAAACAGACCAGAAGTAGATAAAAATCAGGCAGCAAATAAATGTGCCAAAAAACAAACAAAAAAAAAGAGTATAAGGTAAAGCATCAGATAAGAAGGTATGAAATGTGGAAAATGCATAAATATATTTGCAAGTATAGAAAACTTTTGGAACAATCTCATGTTTATCAGGATCAAACACAGGAATGGTTAAGGAGAGGAGATTTTAAACCAAAAGATAAAAGGTTAATATTGGTGGCCCAAGACAGTGGACTATGTGCACATTGGTTTACAAAGTCCATTGAACATGTGGGAGAAACAGACAAATGTAGGTTTTGTAAAACAGAATTGGAAACAGTCACACAACTTGTTGCTGGTTGTGATATACTAATGGCAAAAGGATTGTATACTGAAAGGCATAATAATGTGGCAAAACTGTTGCACTGGGGATTGTGCAAACATTATAATATTGAAGTAGCTGAAAAACAGTGGAAACATAAGCCACAAAGTATCATAGAAAACAATGAAATTTTTATCACATGGGATCAACCATTATCAACAGTTCAAAAAATAGATGCGAGAAGAATAGATATAGTAGTCCATGAAAAGAAGATAAAATTTGCATTGATGATTGAAATTGCTACACCCAGTAAGAGACACAAAGTCATAAAATATCAGGATTTTGCAGGCAGAAAAGAAGGGCAACATGGAAGAAAGATACCCAGGCAGTTCCAGTGGTAGTATGAGCAATGGGTCTTAAAAAAATAAGAATTTACAATCATACTTAGATATATTATGGATACATGTAACTGAATGAATTGCAGAAGGAATCATTTCTGTGCACATTATGGGTGCTGTGAAGAGCACTTCTGGTTAACAGCAAAGACTGAAACAATACTAATTTCATGAACTTTAATCATACTTTATAGGTTCATAGGTAGGTACTAGGTTATTGGCCCTAGGGCCTATACAAGCCTAGCCAAAAAGGTACCCTGGCTTTCTCCACGCAAGAAAATTATTTTCCTGTGCCCCTGTCGAGCAGAGCCACAGAGGTGATCCCCGGGGTGAATTTCCTATTTCCCATCCAATCATCAGGATTTTCTTGAAGAGTGCTAATGAGGAGCTTTGTTTGATATAGATAGGTGGTTTGTTCCAGAGTATGGAAAGTCTCTTGGACAGGAATCTATCCTTCCAGCATGTTCTGTTTATTGTGGTGATAAGGTTTAGGTCCCTAGAGCGTGTAGCTCAGAGGGATTGGGATTTCTTTAAGTGGAGCATGTCCAACAGCTCTGGGTTTGACATAGCTTTGTATGTTAGGTAGAGGTTGCCTCTGAGTAGGCAATATGCGACAGAGTAAAGCTGGAGTTTTTTGAGATGGTCTGCATAGGGCATCTGAGGCTGATAATCCTCTTTGTGAGGTAATTCTGTGGCTTTTCCAGTTGTTGTAGATGTCTTGTGAGGTACATAACAAAAGGGGAGTTGTACTCTATAATGGGTCTAATGAGTGATGAGTAGAGGGGAACAATGACCTCTTTTTTCCTAGATGAGAAACCTTTTATGATGAGGTGCGCCACATAGAAGGATTTCCTGACTACTGTGGTAATGTGATTATCAAAGGAGAGACTACTGTCCACCTGTTTCCCAAGGTCTCTTATCACACTTTCAGTGTTAAGTAGACTACCACCTATGTGGTAGTTCATGGGTACAGAGTTTTTACCAAAGGGGACAACAATGCACTTTTGGCATTGACCTTGAGGCCATGGCTTTGACACCAGGCATTTGTCTCCGTGAGGCCCTTTTGTAGGATGTCCACATTATTAGGTGTTTCAATTATGGCTCCTAGTTTGCAGTCATCTGTGAACTTCATTAGCCAAAGACCTTCTGTGTTAGTCTGTACTTCAGAAAAGTAGATACCAAACAGGAGAGGGCCCAGGACTGAACCCTGTGGTATTCCACTTGTCACTGGTCTGAAGTTGGATTTGGAGTCTGCTACTTTCACAGTGTGGGTTCTGTCAGTGAGCCAGTTGGCAACCTATCTTGTGAAATAGGAATTTATACCTAGTTTAGTGAGTTTATCTATAATTCCAGAGTGGGGGATGGTGTCAAAAGCCTTGGCGAGATCTAGATAGGCTGTGTGAACCACCTTACCCTCGTCTATGGCTTTGGTGACTGTTTCAAAGAAGTCTAGCAGGTTTAGGAGACATGATCTGCCTTTTACAAACCTGAACTGGGTGGAGTCCAAAGTTTGGAGATTACTAATGTCTTTGTTTATTAGATCCATTATGATACGTTCCATGCAGACCAGGCTCGTTAGGCTAATGGGGTGGTAGTTCCTGGGGTCTGTGGTGGCTCCCCCTTTGTGGAGTGGGATAACCATCACTGTGCTCTATTCAGTGGGCACAAAGCCTGAGGTGAGGCTATGACTGAACATGGTGCTTAGGTGGGGTGCCAGTTCATTCTGCAGTTCATGTGGAACGCAGCCTGGGATGTTATCAGGTCCCATGGATGCTGTGTTCTTGGCTTTGGAGAGTGTGTTTTTTTACCTGTGCAGCCGTGATTACAGGAACATTGCATTCTTCCAGTACAGGGATGGGCCCTTTATGGGGTGAGAGGGGGGTAAAGTTAGCGCTGAACCTATCTGCCAGGATGTTGGCAATATCAGTTGGTTCTGTATATTTAGTGCCATTGTGCTGTAACTCAGAGCAGATCTGAATGTTGCCATTCAGATTCTTGACATAGCTATAGAATGCTTTGTGGTTGTCTTTAGAATCAGTGGTGATTTTGTTTTCGTAACTAGCTTTGGAGGATTTTATGAGGGATCTCAGCTTCTTACTGAGGCTGACCAGGGAGTTCCTCCAATCATGGGATTTTTTGCAACAGTTTCTTTCTTCTGTTGTAGAGTTTGTTTATGGCAGGTGACCACCAGATTGGCTTCCTTTTTTGGAGGATAGCATCTTGGTTCTGTTGGGGATAGCATGATCCATGCACTCATGTAAGTGCTTTATAAAGTGCATCTGTGTAGGATTCAGCAGTACCTCTATTGTCTGTCAGAATGGATGTCGTGAAGTTTGCCACTTCTGTCTTAAGAAGTGTGAAGTTGGCTTTGGAGAAATTTTTTACGGTGGTTTCACTAATGGGGGGTGGGGCGGGATGTGGATGTGTAGGGGTGATTAGGTTGTGGTTGGATCTGACCAACAAGGAAATGACCTCTGGTGTGGAACACCTGTCGCCCATGTTGCTAATGACCAGGTCTAGGATATTGCTGCCCCTGGTGGGGGTGTGGATAAGTTGATCCAAGGTGTTGAAATTTATGAATTCCAGAAAACGTTGAGCAAAAGAGTTGGTACATCAGTAGTTTTCCTAGTTAATGGTGGGGTAGTTGAAATCACCCATTATTAGGGTGTTGGGTTGTACCCTAATATTTTCCAGTGTATCAAGAAATGAGTAGAGGGAATCCTGGGGCATGGTGGGGGATCTGTAGCAAGTTAAAATTTGGATTGCGGTCTTGCCCAGAGTTAGTTGCACTTGGATAATCTCAGATGCATTATGCTGAGCAACTAACCTGGAGGTGTGGATATCCTTAATGAATATGGACACACCTCTGCCTTTAGTGTTTTGGTCCAGGTTAGGTGGCCGACAGGTGTGGTATGAATTATAGCCTGGTAATGCAGGGGTGCTCTCTGGAGCCTTGAACCAGGTCTCTGTCACTGCACAGATGTCGATGTTCTCCATTTTAAGGAGTGTCTCGAGTGAATGCATTTTAAGGTTTAAACTTCTAGCATTGAGTAGCATTACCCTCATATTTTGCTTGCTTTACCTGTTAAGTTTCATAGGTTCATAGGTTGGTACTAAGCTATCAGCCCTAGGGCCTATACAAGCCTAGCCATAACAATTCCCTGGATATTTCTTCCCACAGTATTTACTTCCCTGAACCCTGGTCTAGCAGGATGACTGACGTGATTCCCGGCGTGAATTTCCTATCTTCCCTTCAATCGTCAAGGTTCCTTTTGAAGAGGACCAAGGAAGCACTCTGCTTGATATGTATGGGCAGTCTATTCCAGAGTATAGGGAGTCTCTGGGTCAGGAGCTTATCCCTCCAGCATGTTTTGTTCATTGTGATGACAAGGTTTAGATCCCTGGAGAGTGTGGCTCTGAGGGATTGAGCATGTCCAACAGCTCAGAGTTTGACATAGCCTTGTATATTAAGCAGAGATGGCCTCTGAGTAGACAATATGACACAGAGTATAGCTGGAGTTTTTTAGATGGTCAGCATAGGGCATCTGCTTCAGGCCTGTGATTCATTTAGTGAGGTATTTCTGCGGCATTTCCAGCTGTTGCAGATGTCTTGTGAGGTACATAAATGGGGCATTGTACTCTATAATACGTCTAATGAAGGATGAGTATAGTGGGACAATGACCTGCATTTTTCTGTATGAAAAGCCCTTAGTGATGTGTGCCACATAGAAGGATTTCCTGACTGTTGTGGTGATGTGGTTATCAAAGGTGAGACCACTGTCCACCTGTGTCCCCACATCTTTCATCACACTTTCAATGTTTAGTGTACTGCCACCTATGTGGTAATTCATGGGTACATGTTTTTTCTCAAAGGGGATCACTATACATTTCTTGGCATTAAGCTTGAGCCCATGGCTCTGGCAGCAAGCATCTGTTTCTGTAAAGCCCTTATGTAGAATATCCACATCATTTGGGGATTCAATAATGGCTCCCAGTTTGCAATGATCTGTGAACTTTGTTAGCCAGAGTCCCTTAGTGCTGGCCTGTACTTCAGAGAAGTAGATGCCAAACAAGAGCGGTCCCAGGAGTGAACCCTAACTTACTCCACTTGTCACTTATCTGGAGCTGGATTTGGAGCTGGCTACTTTTACAGTCTGGGTTCTGTCAGTAAGCCAGTTGGCAACCCATTGAGTGACATAGGGATTTATGCCCAGCTTAGTAAGTTTATCTATGATTCCAGAGTGGGGATGGTGTTAAAGTCCTTGACAAGGTCTAGATAGGCTGTGTGTCATCCACACCCTCACCCTTACCCTCATCCACAGCTCTGGAGACTGATTTGAAGAAGTGAATTAGGTTCAGGAGACAAGATCGGCCCTTCAAAAACCCAGACTGGGTGGGGTCCAGTGTTTGAAGGTTGTCAATGTCTCTGTTTATAAGTTCCATGATAATGCATTCCATGCCCTTGCAGATCAGGCTCTTCAGACTGATGGGATGGTAGTTCCTGGGATCCAAAGTTGATCCCCCCTTGTGGAGTGGGATAATGTAGCTGTGCACCACTCAGTGGGCACGAAGCCTGAGGTGAGGCTATGATTAAACATGACACTTAGGTGAGGTGCCATTGCATTTTGTAATTCATGTGGTACACAGCCCTGGATGTCATCTGGTCCCATGGATGCTGTATTCTTAGCTTTGGAGAGTGTGATTTCTACCTGTGTGGCCGTGATTACTGGAATTTGGCAATCTTTTGGTATTGAGATGGGCCCTTTAGGGGGTGAGAGAGGGGTAAAGTTGGCACTAAATTGATCTGCCAGGATATTGACTATATCCTTGTGATCAGTATATTTAATGCCATTCTGTTGTAGCTCAGAGCAGATCTGAGCATTGCCATTTAGATTCTTGACATAGTTATAGAATGCCTTGTGGTTGTCTTTGGAATCTTTGGCAATTTTATTTTTGTAACTAGCTTTGGAGGTTTTTATGAGGGATCTCAGCTTCTTACTGAGGCTGGTAAGGGAGTTTTTTGCATCCTAGGATTTTCCTCTTTTCTGCAACAGTTTCTTCCATCTGTTGTATAGTTTGATTATGGCAGGGGACCACCAGATTGCCTTCCTTTTTTTGGAGGAGAGCATCTTGGTTCTATTTGGGATGGCATGATTCATGCATGAGTGGATGTGCTCATACAGTGCTTTAGTGTAGGATTCAACATTTGAACTTTCAGCTCCCATCTGCATGGGTGTCATGAAGTTTGTCACCTCTGACTTGAGTAGCATGAAGTCGGCTTTGGAGAAGTTTTTTACGGAGGTTTCCTTACTGGGAGGTGGGGGTGGGATATGGATTTCAAGGGTGATTAGCTTATGGTCAGATTGACCAATTAGGGGGTGACCACTGGTGTGGAGCATGTATCTCCCATGTTGGTAATGACCAGGTCTAGGATATTGGAGCCCCTTGTGGGACAATGGATTACCTGATCCAGGGCATTGGAATTTATGAATTCCAAGAACCGTTGGGAAAAGGTGTTGGTACCCGAGTAGTTTCCCCAGTTAATGGCAGGGTAGTTGAAATAAACCAACATTAGGGTGTTTGGTTGTATCTTAATATTTTCCAGTATGTTTAGAAAGGTATAGTAAGAATCTTGGGGCACAGTGGGGGATCTGTAGCAAGCTACAATTTGAATTGCAGTCTTACCTAGTGTTAGTTGCACCTGGAGAATTACACATGCATTCTGTTGGGCAACTATCCTGGAGGCATGAATGTGCTTGGTGAATATGGACACTCCTCCACCTTTAGTATTTTGGTCTTGGTTTGGTGGCCGAAAAGTGTGGTAAGAGTTGTAGCCTGGTATTGCAGGGGGGTGCTCTCTGGAGCCTTGAACCAGGTCTCAGTTACTGCACCGATATCAATGTTCTCCATTTTTAGGAGTGCCTCTAGAGAGTGCATTTTGAAGTTTAGACTTCTAACATTGAGTAGCATTACCTTCAGATTTTGCATGCTTGCATCTGTTACGGTGGTGGTTTTGTCCTTTGAACCTTGCCTAAAAAAGGCACTATAGAGATAGAGGTGGCAAGAGCTTTCGCCAGTAACCTGAATCCCAGGAGCAACAGGTGCAGACGATCTCTAGCAAAGCATTTTAGTTTGTCGATCGTGTCGTCCTAGGCTGACAGATACTGGATCCCCTTGGAATGACACCAGAAGCTTAGCCAATTGTTGAAGTCCATCATTTTGTCCTTATACTGTGGTATCATTCTGGGCAAAGACAGGATGCTACTCAGGGCTAGAGTCATACCTGCCTGGGCCACATGATCCGAGAGCTCTTCCATGTCTCTTTTCATGTAGTCCAGGCAGGTACATTTCAAGTCATTCACTCCAACATGGACAATGACAGAGTCATATTTGTACTTGTTGTGGAGAGACTTGAGTGCATGCATTACGTGGCTGATCCTGGCACCCGACAGGCAGCTAACTATACTTTTTTCCTTGTTTAGCCTGGTGAGTGGGACATCAGTGTGCCTGGCTATAGAGTCACTTATGACTAAAGTGTTGGATACGTTGTCTTGCCTTAGGAGCTGTTGTTGGGTGGCAAACTGGTGTTGTGAGCTATGTGTCACTTTGGTTCTGACTGGTGTTTACGTTTCAACTTCAGAGGTCCTTGTTGCTTGGGCAGGTTAATGTTAAGGTCCTCCGCATATGTGGGTTTAGTGTTGCTATGTGTTTTTGTTGATGGTGTGGGTTTTGAAGGGCTATGTTTTTCTTGAGTTGTAGTGCAGGTGTTGACCTTCTCTTGACTGTCTAGCACAACCTTGGCTGGAAAGAGCTTTGCTTCCAGTTTGGCTATGTAAGTGCATCTCTCACAGGTTGTAGTGCTGGGTGGTTGGAGGAGAGGGTTGTCTGTGTACATGAGGCAGTTGCTGCATTGCCCCAGTATGCCCAGATTCACCAGGTGGACAGGAGAAATCACCAGAAGCTGACCCTTGGACATGCCTGTTTAGGTGCTTTTTTTGTAAAGTACAAGAGCTGTTTTCTCTAACCTTTGCAAGGTACTTTGCAATTATAGGCTGTTTAGTGCCTACAATTAATTTCTCCTTATTAACAAGGAGAGTTGAGTGCTTGTATCAGTTTCAGGCTTCCTAGTGCTTTCCAGCAGGTTCTAGAGCAAGTGCTAGTCACAGGGGTTCAGATTTTAGTGCTACTACTGAGAAACCAGCTAGTTCTAAGGGAAACTTTGAAGAGCAGACTTTCTGGCACCTGGAATAGTTTAACCATAGCCCCGTGGTGCTGTACGATGTGAAAAATGTGCAAACACATGCATTTTTAAGCCAGAAAATTGAAAGGGATAGAAATCAGTCCACAACGGCTAATAAAATTACAATTTCAGAGCTGGAAACCACTCCTCTAGTGTTAGATAGGCAATACAATGCTCACCAGTCCCACTGGTAAGCAGTAGGACTTCCCTCTACCACAGCAAGGTCTGGATAGCTCTGAACACAGAAATTAAAGTCCTGAAACCAGCAAAGCCTGGGATCTGGACTATACTAGCTAGGAAAGATGGGAAACAAGCAAACAAGATAGTATTTTTTTTTTTTTTTTTTTTTTTTTTGGTTAAAACAGGCTAAACAATGGAATAATACAGTAAATAAACACAGAAAAGGCTAACACACTTGAGTGTGTAGCCCTAAAAGTAAATGCAATTAAAACTCTACAAAATTAGCAATTTAAAACTGTTTAAATGAAGCAAGGCAAGTGCACAATTGAAAAACAATTTAAGAGGCAATAATATAGTAGAATAAGTAGCTAGACTACATATACAGAAAAGTCTATATATACAGAAAAGCAGCTAAAGCAACACTAAAACAATTCAGATGCAGTGCAGCCTAGAGTACTTGAGTTGTAGCAATATTAAGGCAAATACAGTTTTAATAAATGCACTAAAATATACTCCATATTTCCAAAATGTTTGAGAAGCACAGTCAGAACACAAGGAGATTTAGGCATTTTTTTTTTGTGAATTTGTCATTTGAACCTTGCCTAAAAAAGGCACTATAGGGGTGACAAAAGCCTTAGCCAGTATCCTAGAATCCCAAGGGCGACAGGTGCAGGCCATCTCAGGCCATGGCAAAGCATCATGGTCTGTCAGTCATGTCATCCCAGGCAAACAGATACTGGATCCCCTTAGAAAATTGTTAAAGTCAATCATTTTGTCCTTGTATTGTGATATCATTCTGGGTGATGGCCGGATGCTACTCAGGGCTACGGTCATACCTGCCTGGGCTACAAGATCGGAGAGCTCCTGCATGTCTCTTTTCATGTAGTCCAGGAAGGTATGTCTCAGATCATTCACACCAACATGGAAAATGACAGAGTCATATTTGTACTTGTTTTGGAGTGACCTGAGTGCATGTGTTATGTGGCGGATCCTGGCACCCGACAGACAGCTGACAGTAACTTTCTCCTTGTTTAGCCTGGTGAGTGGAACATCAGTGTGCCTGACTATAGCATCACCTATGACTAGAGTGTTGGGTATGTTGTTATGACTTATGGGCTGTGGTTGAGTGGCACACTGAGTTTGTGGGCTATGTGTCATTTGGGTTGTGTTGGTCGGTGGAGGCTGCTTACGTTTCTGCCTGGCGGTCTCTGTTGCTTGAGCAGATTTTTATTGAAAGCTTCTGCAAATGTAGGTGTGTGTTTCATGTTTCTATGTGTGTGTATTGGTGGTGTAGGTTTTGAGGGACTATGTGATGAGTGTGGTGTGGTGCAAGTGTTTATCTTCTCCTCTTGACTGTCTAGTCCAGTCTTGGATGAAGAGAGCTTTGCTTCCAGTTTGGCTATATAAGTGCATCTCCCACAGGTTGTAGTGTTGGGTGGTAGGAGGAGAGGGTTGTCTGTGTACATGAGGCAATTGCTGCATTGCCCCAAGATGCCCAGATTCATCAGGTAGACAGGCTACTTTGACTTAAGAATGGGGTCCATTCCCCTTGTGGTATTAGGAACCTAAAAGATTTGGTGAAATTAAAAAAAAGAGAGGCAGGACAAGGGTCTGCATCTCCTTGCATTACATCTCTGGATACCCCAAAGAGTGAGAAGACAGAAGACAAAGCATTTTTCCCTCCTGTCACCCCTGCTCCTGTTCTGCAACCTCAATTTTTCTCTTCTTTTTCTTCCTCTACCCACCCACCCCCTCAAAAAAAAGAAAGACTTGTTATGATGATTTTTCCTCTTCTTCAGATTCTAATATTGGCCTGTCCCTCTGAAATTAATTTCTCCCACAGGATAGAAGCAGAAGAGGGTCTGTCTCCTGACTCTCCTTAAAATGAGCTATGGTGGCAGTGTTCATAAAATGATGCAGCATTTCAGCTGGGAAGGAACACATATTTTAAGCATCCAGAGTTGGGAATGAAAGCATTTTTCTAACATTGTGTAGAGTGGAGGTAGTTTTTATGCATATCAGGAAGTGTTTCCATTACATCAGGCTTCTGGCATTTCAAAAGCACCAGTACATAAGGAACTTCTTTCCATCTAACTGATAGAGAATATATATCATACTTTTATTTTTGTATTCATAACTATGTACTTTCTATCCAAGTGGTTGCACCTGCTGCCCAAGCAAGTTTCATTCAGCCTCATTTTTTCAAATGTTTGAAAATATATTAAATTACAGTGTATCTCAGTGGCTATATTATGCACCATAGTGTAGTCTGAACTTATCTTTCCAAACTTCTGACTAGTCATCTTATTTCATTAACAGTCACATTTTTTTGCATTTTATGCATTCTTTTTCTCCCAAAATACAAATGTAAATAAGTTTCTATTTGGATAGAACAAAGCCCATAAGCAAATCTGACCAATTGTTTGTTTCCTTCAAAAGAAAAAAAGATGGGCTTTCTAACTTTTAAACTCACCATCTCCAAGTAGATTTTTTTTGCCGTTTCCTTTTGTTACTCTTTCCATGGAAAACCTCTTGAAGTTCAGGTCAAAGCTCACACTACAATAATTGTTGCCTTTTTTCAAGGATCCAGATTCAAGATCCATTCAAGAAGTAAGCAATTGGTCTTCTATTCACACATTTACTAAACATTACAAACGTGAGAATGGCTGGAACTGGTTTTGCCATATCTGCTCTGCAATGGATACTGGACTCCATTTCGATATCTGAAACCTTCACACAGCCAGCATGGAAGCTTTGGGAATCATCACACTTGTTAACAATACTGCAACAGTGATCTAATGAAAAGCATAGTACACTTTTGCAGCTGTTACAATACCAGTAGATGTTCAAATAGATTACTGTCACAGTATATTCACCCTTCCTTCTTCATCCTAGTTTCGTAGTTTCATTTTTTTCCCTATATCAGCTTCTTTATCAGAGACCTTATTCTATGAGTATTAGCCACAGACAAATTTTTCATGAGGCAAAAAATCTCCAAACATTTTCTCACTCAGAAATATATTCTCTCAGGAAACTTCTAATACAATTCCCTGCATGGCAGTCCCTCTTTACCCTGGGCCAGTAATCAATGAGCCTGAATCCTCACCATTGACATAGGTGAGAGGCGGTCACTAAATAAAAACAGGCGCAGATTTACACATTATTTCAAATGCAGCTTTCTGCATCAAACACAGTTTCCCCCAAGAGTACACAGGGAACTCTTTCCACTGGGACTGGACTCTCTGCCTCTCCAGATCCCAAACAAGGCTAATTTTGGAGTTCTGAGTCCTAGTTCCAAATATCTAACACGCACATGTAAATATCTGATTTTTCACACACACACACACACACACACACACACACACACACACACACACACATATTTGGGAAAGGTTGACAGAGATTCACCAGCTGTGACCCTCTCTCTAGACTATAAGGTATATTGCTGCAACCAGCCAGATACTCTAAGGCTGTTACAAAGTGTAATCAATTATACTGTGTCAAATTAGTACTGATATAAATGGTAGAGTGTGAGTGAAGCACTAAGGCTTTTCAGAGTGGCTGCAGTGTCACTAAAATAAGCAAAAGTGCTCTCAAGATATCAAAAGTATTCTCTAAAAGATGAGCCACAATGAAAAGGTATAAAAATATTTAGTAATGGATAATAAAATAGAAAACAGGGGAATACTTAACATTTAGTTACAATAAACAACAGTTTTCAGTCAAAGGAAACTTAAAAATAACACAGTTGGATAGAATCTCACAGATGCAGAAAAAGAAATAATATTAAACTAATCTCACTGTACTTTTCTCAACTGAACTAAATACTAAAGAGAAACTGTCCCTAGTTAACTCACTTAGTATCACAAGGCAAGATGTACTGTTGAGAAGTTCACTTCCACAAGGCAAGATGAGATATTACTCACTGACTGAACTGAACAACAAACAACTGAACTACAAAACTATGATAACTGATATAGATCTTTTATATAAGATTCCAAAGAAAAACAAAAACAACAAACTGCTGCTGCCAGAGTTCCGTCCTTCAGCTGGTTATAAAATGACATCATTTCTAGTCACCTGACTCTTGCACAATACACATTCAGAACTCTGTTGCAGCATTCTTAGCATAAGCAACTTTTATAAATACATTTTAATAGAAGCATCTGTACAAATCAAAATAACAGTCAAATGACATAAGATTATTTATAAAATTTCAGCCAGCCATGCTTGCCTTTGCCACACGTGCTGTCCCACTTCTCTTGGTATAGCTGGCAAAACCTCACAATGTCACAACCTGATCCCCTAGGTTAAACTGTGTGTCATGTTGTTATACTAGACTCATCAAGCGTGGAATCATTATTCTAGACTTGTTGCAACACTTAGGGTTTCTACATGTGCTTATTTACTGTTATTTATTTATTTGTTTGTTTGTTTGTTTATTTATTTATTTGTTTATTTGTTTATTTGTTTATTTATTTATTGACATTTGCTTACTGGGAAAGTCCACTGGGCTAAACAGAGCCCATTTTCAGTGGAGGCCCAGGGAGAAATCTCCAATGCACAAATACAACAAGGTAATTACAGTACAGAGGTGGCTACAACAAGGTAGTTGCACTATTTCCAAGAGTCACTACAATATAGACATTGGCAATAAAAAGATACAACTTGCTACACAACAGGATTTAGGAATAAAATGAAACAAAAGACAATAGGTAGATGAGTTTAAATGATGTAAAAATCAGCAAGTTCAAACAATAATAAAATATCAGGAAGATAAATCAAGGTCTATCAGTTTGGGTGTGGAGTAGCTGTAGATTCTATATCTGATATTAAGGATGGAGTGAAGATAAAAAAGCAGTTAGAATAAGGTAGAAAGAATTTACATGACATTAAAGTTATTTAGTATGCTTAAAATGAGGTATAAAAGATTTTAGTAATGGTTGATAGGGCATAAAGACCCTTCGAGTGGAGGAAAGGTTTGGCTTAGGTGGTTAGGTAGCTAAGAAGAGCAATACTGCAGTACTGGGTCTGAGGTGAGGGGAAAGAGAGTGAAATGATAACACAAGACAATGAGGATCAGTTGCAGATCCAGTTGGAGAGAAGGCGTTTATGGACAGCAGTTTTGAATTTGATGGGATGTTGTTCAGAGTGGACGGAGAAGGGAAGATTATTCCAAAGTCTGGCAATAGTCCAGGACTATAGGAGTTCACCTACCAGTAGATTAGTTTTGTGGACTCATAATAGGTTTTGATTCTCTGAGCATAATGACCTAGTAGGGGCATAAGGGGAGAATAAGGAGCTGAGTGCAGGGCAGTCTTGTGGTTTGTAAATTAGTCTGTGAGAGGTAGTTAGTTGAAGGTATAGTAGGTAAAGAAGGAATTCGAGCTAATGGAGATTTCTTAAGGCTATACAATGATGGGTTGAATGACAACAGTTAGAAGCAACTTTGGCAATTTTGTTGTAGCAAGATTCTAATTTTAGTTTTAGAAAGGACTGTAGATTAGTTAATAAGGGAGCACCGTAGGTTAGAGATGGAAGTAGATAGGAGAGTGCTAGGGCTTGTTTGGTTGAAGAGGAGAGGAATTTAGGGTCTATATTAGATCACCGAATGCTTAAAAAAGCGAACGGTGATTAATTGACCCTATGTAAGCGAAAGCTTACAATGTCAAACTGTCAGAACAGCGATTTTTTTTCCAAGGGAAAACAAATCGCTGTTCTAAAAAAAAAAAATAAAAAAAAAAAACACTTTATTACATTAATTGGGGGGCTTTGCCCCCACATGCCCCCTGATGTGGGGGGGCTGCACCCCCCACTCCCACCCTACTTTAATTTACCAACTCCGAGACCACACTACAGTGCCGAAAATGGCAAAGTAACGAAGCGGCCAAGCAAATTCTTTCCCAGGGAAAGAATTTGCATAAAAGCCACTTTGATATTTTGCCATTTCAGTCGTTTAAGTTCGACCAAGACACATTCGAAAGAATGCATCTTTGGTCTTCTAATAGGAACCCAGAATTTATTATGCCTGTAGAGGAGGCCAAGTTTTTTGTGGGTTTTAGAGATATTAGATTGGATATGTAAATCAAATTTTAGATTGTCATCTATTATGACCCCTAAGAGTGTGATACTAGCTACAAGTTAAATTTTTATTGAATTCAGTGACAGAATGTTAAAGTCTTGTATGTTGATAGAGGTATTTTTTTAGGCGTGGTACAGAGCAGACTATGGTCGAGTTGTCTGCATATTGGACTAGAGAGGAATATGTATGGCTTGGTCTAGGTTGTTAATGAATATGTTAAATAGAAGGGGACAAAGTAGTTAACCTTGTGGGATACCTGTAGGGTTGTGAAGGTAGGGAGAGATAGAGTGTTGCCATTTGATGGAACGTTGCCTATTGGTGAGATAGGTTTTAAACAAGTTAAGAGATTGAGAAGACAGCCCTTTTAAACAAAGTTGAGAGAGAAGGATAGAATGGGATATGGTATCAAATGCTTTAGATAGATCTAGAAAGAGAGCAGATGCAATATGGCCAGTGTCATGGATTTTATTAATGATATCTAAGAAGGATATTAGTGCAGTTAAAGTACTGTGCCCAGGACAGAATTCATGTTGGGTTGGGGAGAGGGTGTTGTTGTTTAACAGGTAGTGGACTAGTTGTTTTTGAAAACATTTTTCAAGAAATTTAGATATAGGGGAGAGAAGAGCTGTGGGTCAGAAGTTAGATATGTCAAAGGAAGGGCCCCCTTTATGGAGAGGGTAGAAAACTGGCTTTTTTCCATAAGGAGGGAACATATGACTCCTGGATCAATCTGTTGATTAGAATGCTGATAGGATAGGCTACTGTGTCA
This sequence comes from Protopterus annectens, assembly GCF_019279795.1. Classification (NCBI taxonomy): domain Eukaryota; kingdom Metazoa; phylum Chordata; order Ceratodontiformes; family Protopteridae; genus Protopterus; species Protopterus annectens. Next base: position 1,271,641,601 of record NC_056744.1, read on the forward strand.
GTGGCAATCTTAAGGAATATGGCAGGAATATTGTCAGCTGAGTTGGAGCAGGGTTTTAGCTTTAGCAAAAGGTTTTTTTATGCAGGAAGTGGGAACAGGGGAGAGATTAAATTCAGTTTGAGAAAAGGGGTTGTTCCAGTTTTGCGTGGGAGTATTTAGGGATGTGGTATTGTGTGGTAGGTGGGAAGAGGAGGAAGAATTGAGCTGATGGCTTGTAGGTAGAGGGGAGGAAAAGGAGGCTGTAAGATTAGCTATTTTGTCAATTGAAATATGAGTTGAATTTGGAGACAATAAGGTCAGGTGACATGGGGAAAGGACAAGGGTTGGTTTTAGTGCCAAGGTTCAATAGATTATTTATGGAAGACCAGAAGAGTTTGTGGTTATTTTTCTTGTTTAATTGTAGGTTCCAAAAGTATCGTTGTTTATTTGCTAATAAGTTTTTTAGAAAGGTTGAGAAGTTGGTTGTAATGGATAAGGTTGGTAGGGTTATCAGAATTTAGCCAAAGCTTCCAGGCTTTGTCCCTCTTTATTCTTTTGTAGTTTTAAAAAGCCAAGGGGCATGGCTGGATTTTATTCTAATGGATCTAGTGGGTGCCAAATTATGGACAATGATAAGAAAGGTGTTATTGAAATAGAGAAGGCTGCCATCTAGTGGTAAGTTTTTAAGACATTTCTAATTATGGCTGCTAAGGATAGTACTGAATTTGTGGGGGCAGAATTTTGATAAATTTTGTGTGACTCTAATATTATGGGTTTAAACTGTTGTCATAACCAGTTTTAGTTTACACTAAAACTGTTCTAGGACACTTTTAAATGGCATATTTTCTGCTTCCTAAATCTATTTAGTAGTATCAAGCAGACCTTCTGGATGCTTGCCATATAAGAGTTCACATTTGGTTAACCCAGTTGAAGCTTGAGGTACCCCTATTATTGCAAACAGCAAGTCGGTTAACAACTGAGCTATTTCTTTCCATCTGCAGTAGTTACTTTCTTAACATGAATTTCAGTATATACTGAACCTGTAAACTAGAAGTCTGTAGACAGTGCAGTGATGTTTTAACTGCTTTACCTTAACGTTTTGGTGCAGGTAATGCAATACTCATACACATAAATGGTATGCTTTGGTCAATATCTCATAGGATAAACACTGTCAATAACAGAAACAGCAGTTCTTTAACAAAACTCAAACGTTAGCCTGCAATAATGGCACATTGTCATTACTAATGTCCTACAGAGGTTTGGCACTCCAGTTGATGTAGAATTGCTTCCCTTTCTTTACTTCATACAACAGATTTAGGCTAAGAAGTAATGATAGCATCTTGGTCACTGTCTTCACCTTTAAACTAAAACTAAATATTCGTTATATTCTGCCTTACTGTACTTAAAGTATCATCTTGCCGTTTTGCTTCTTAAGGTTTGTGTGGTGTACCTGTAAGTCTAGTAATTCAGGTTGACTTACTTTGCTAGCTTGTATTGAGTTGGAATATATAACTTGCATTACCCAAAATCTAGCACTGAAGTCCCTTCTACATCTCCCCCCTAGCTCTGGACAAAAATCCCCTTCTGCTTTCGTTTTCCTGTGTCCAAAAGCCCCTTGAGAGTTCCCATTTTCTTCAGCTTTCTTTCTCCCTTTGACATAAATAGACTCAGAACTCTGCATCTACCTCTTTACCTCTTTTAATGTTTACTACCATTTCCTTGCTCCAAGGTCTTTACTTAAATGCCATTCTCCTATTTTTTTCTTCTTTGTTTCTCTACTGACACTTTTGGAAAACTTTCTGGAACATCTGGCATGATGATGCTTACTTCCATTCACATTCATTGCCTATGATGATATCTCTTGCAGTGCTGAGTTTCTGCTGATCCATCTTTGGGACAGGTTTCTGGTAATACTCTGGATTTTTTTGTTTTTCATTTGGTTTTCTGTAAGTGTGTTCTTCTACCCCCCCCCCCCCCACACACACACACACACACAAGCTCATACACTTTTTGTTATACACATCAAACTCTCTCTTTCCTGGTTAGGTTGTTGAACCTGTCATACAGTTTTACTGATGTTTCCTATTCCCCCATATAGCATAGTGCTTTAAAATGGAGTAACTCATTTCCTGTTATAATAAGTCAAGTCAGGAACCACAGTCTAAATCTGTTTAAATTTTTACCTGTGTGGTTGGGTATCTCCTTGTATCACTATGAACACATATCACCACCAAAGTGTTGAAGAGGAGATTGTTATTGCTCTAATGCTTAAGTATAACCTTCTCATCCATCCAAAAACTAATAAAATGTATTAGCTTGGTTGTAATGCATTGGAATAATGCTGTTTAAATAACTTAATAACCTTTAATTCACTTTTATCACAAGCCATTTTATCTGTGTCAGTTACAGACTCAGTTTTCACCTTTCTGCTACTGGTATTCTTGTTAGTGATACTGGAAGAGAACATGGCTACATGGCACCCCTTCATCCACATATGTTAATTCATTACTCAATATTTCTGTTATGATTAATATTATATATTTCTTACTGCAGTGTTAGATGGAGAAGCAGACAAATTAGTTTAAGACCATGTGTCATTAATGAGTAAGCATTTTAATAAAGTTACTGACTTGCCAGAGCTCTTGGGATCCCTTTGCAGCACCCACATTCACAAATAACTAGCTAATGTTCTTTTAAACCTGTCTATTGCTAAAACTTCTAACATATTCATTTTACTGTTATAATCATAATCTATCCACTGCCTTGTAATATGTTTTCAATTACCTATTTGAGTTTTTATGAGTTTGTCAGCTTTAAATATTCAGTTGCTTATTTTGTATGCACCAGTGTCTATTTTTGCTTAGCCTTGCCAAGGTATCATTCCTTGCCAAAGAAAATAAATAGTTAATTAGTAGGCTACTTTATCTACAATTGTTCTTCCATTTAACCATGTTATTAGGCCATGCCATCTATCCCTTCTCAACTTATGTCGTTTTTGTCTTTTACAATTTGATCTCACCTGATGTATTTGATGTCTTGTTAAAACATGTTGCTGTCTGCTTTCTATCCTGGTTATTAATTACGGCTCATGTGCATCTTCTACAGACATTTGTCTCCCCAAAATAGTTCTTGACTCATTACTTTCAAGTATGAACATGGGAGCACTGGCAGTTACCTATATTTCTACAGCACAAAGTAGTACAACTGACTCTCATTATGTCCACCTACACGATTTTCTGATTTATTGATCCTTTATAGTTTCATTTCGCTTGCAATAGTTTATAACATTTGAGTTCTTCTGTGACATGTCTCACTAATAGACTAGTCTGGAGAATATATCTTTGAGAAAGGGCAAAGAGTCCAAACATAGTACATGATTTATCTGGCAGTTGGTGCAGACTGTTAAGGCTATGAGCTGTAATTCCTTGAGTACAGGGTTTGATTTTCTCGACCCTCATCTGCCTACCATGTGATCTTGAACAAGTCATTTAACCAGGCAGTGCAGAAGGACAACTGGGAATTTAGGCTAGGCTTTCAATTGTCCCATGGACTGCAAGCCTACTAACTGCCTATGCATACAGATTCATTATTTTTTGTACTCAGTATTCTTTTATTTTATGTTTCCAATTTTTATGAATTATTATTGTAATTGGTGTGCCTTTTTTTGAAGATTTAATACTTGTCTGTGTTGTGTGCCCTTATATCTGAAACCGGTTCTTTATGATAAATATATGACTTCATTTAACAGATTGAGATAAAATAAATAAACAAATCAGCCTATAAAAACTGATGAAAGTAATTGTAAGATCCCAAAAGGGAAATTCAAAATAATCCCTTTGAAAAGTTTTATTCATTGATTATTCATACCCCTTTTAACCTTACCCTATGTTTTCCTTTGAACAATATTCCATGTATCTTATTCATTAGAATATTACATATGTAATCATATGCAGTAATTTTCTGCTGCTCCAAAATATCATATTTAGATGGCATAACCTTTTTTCACAACTGCATTAATTTAACTATGTAGTTCATTTTGTTTACCCGCCTTTGAAGCCTGGCCATTAGTGTAGCCTCCCTCTCATTTGTCTCATATGCTCATTGTACTGAATAAACAAGAGCCTCAGTAGTATAATATTTTATGGCATTACGGCCTACTTGCCCTTTAAATCAAAACACACACACACACACACACACACACACACACACACACACACACACATTTCCTGTGATCTCTGCAGAAGTGAATACTGTTTAACTTTCAGTTTAATCCAAACAACTAAATCCTTCTACACAGTCACTTTCAAAAATGGCACATTAAATACATAAATCAACGATGGAATGCATGTAACAAAGAGAATGCCGTCGCACTTCCTTTCAGTTAAATATAAGTTGCCAACTATAAGGACACCTGTGTAATTTCTTTAAGTATTTAATGTAATGTGACCCCATCCTGACCCATTACACCTTGTTTTGCTACGCCTTCTTTCACAACATAAACAGGTATTCTGTCAGTACTTGTAACTAGATATGACCTTATGGGTATTCTAATCGTCATGAAAGATCAAATACTGGCACAGTAAATAAAACAGGCCTGAAAAGTGACCCCACAGGACCACTTCTAATCAACACCTCTCTATGTCTGAGCATCAGAAGTCATAGAACTCACCTTTAAAATATCATAGTAGGGGGAGGAAGCAGGAACACGTTCTTATTGTTCAGAACAGAAAACCTTCACATACTAAACTTCCGATAGTTACTGATAAAGAATCTTTGTATACACTTACTTTATTTAATAATTTATGTTCCTATAAAAAGGTATGACTTACTAAAGAAACACAGGAAATCTGTGACAAAGCTAAATATGTTGGCAAAAATAACAGCACTATGATTACAATCATAAGAGACGAGAGATATGCTACCAGCACTTTTAAAGTTAGACAATTGCCTCCTGGTGCTATCCACAGAGCCCCCCCCCCCCCCCCCACAGTCTGTAAGCACTTGATTCACCTCTCACTGTTATCTTCTTACCAATACCTCTCTTCCTTTATTCACTAATTTGTCATGCATGCAGCACAGACTCAGATGTTTTAGTACAATCCAGAAATACCGCACCTACTGTTAGACTCCTTTCTAATGTATTGGCACATCAACCATGCAGGCTAGTTAAATTTCGTCTCTTACTAGCCTGCTTAAAAAAGTGGCTTTCTCAAAATGTAATATTTTCTTTCAAACATGCTTTGACTCATTGCTTTGGAATGTTATCCACGACCTTCCCCAAATGGATATTATCCTGATGGGTATATAATTACTAAAAGACACGGGACTTCCACATTTCCAGTCATCCGGTACCATGCTGCTTGTAATTTGTATATTGAATAAAGAAGTGAATTAATCAATAATCCATTATTCCATCTGTGTGTGCTGCTTAATGTAATCATTATGGCAACATTTAACACTTAAGCACAAAGCCATATGGGTATAAATTCCATTGGTATGATGAAATGTAAAGCAACACCCACATTAAGCCATGGTAAATTACGATTGTATTGTGCATTTATTTTACAGAATGTTTAAAAGCATACTTTAACTTTTTTATAGTGTTGCATTGCAATTGCCAGTGCTACTGAGCCCACATAATTCTTCTCAGGAAGGGATGTTTTCCTGCTGTCTGCACTGAGTAGTAACTTTTAATAGACAAAATGTACCTACTATAATAAATTTAGTTTTGCAGTAAAACAGACTGGTCCATTTTCTGTTAGATAGGTTTTGCACGCTAATACTTTATGTTGACAAATTTATGTGTGAAGCATCTCTCTCTGCCACAGAGTGTCTTTCCTCTGTCTCCTTTTAATTCACCCCAGAGATGAGTGGTAGAAATGATGATAATTCATATAGTTATTGCCAAGTGCTTACTAGTATAAAATGAGTTTGTAAAAAGTTTAAGCTTGTCATGATCATTTTAAACCTTTTATACATAAATATTTTCTCACCTCTCTTTCACAATCACATTTCTCTTTTTTATGTGAATTTATCTGATCTCAGAAGCTAGGAAGGGCCACTCTGGTTAGTACTTGAATGGAAACTACTTTAGAATACCTGGTTGTAATCTGTGCTGAAGTTGTTACTTAAATATTCTTCTCTATGCTTTTCATAACAGGTATCACATGTAATATTTTATTTACATGTTTGCACTTTATATAATGGTCAGCATGCATGCCCTGGTAAGGAAATTATATAATTTCACCTGTAATTGTACTGTATGAAAGAGCTAGTCTTTATATAAATGGCAACTTTGCAGTGTATTTTAAGTGACATTGTGAAAAGGTTCTATAGGCTTGTTAGTGCATGACAATACATTCACTATTAGTGGATATAAGCTGTTTATTGTATCCTCAAGAAAGTTACAACAAAGAGTTCTATTAACTATTGCTTAAGCATGTGATTTAGCAACATTTAATCAACACTGGTGCAAGGAGATGTATCTCCTGGTTTTCAAATAAAACTTCTTTCTTCATTTTTTTTCTATATCACACACAGACACAAATATGCACATACATATCCATAAGAAATAGTACTGATTTACTGTGACTGTTTTTTTTAAAACCTTTTTCAAAACATGTCTCACCTGTTGATGGAGACATGCTGCCAAGTTCTGTCTTTCTTGCTATCCACACAAATAGACACACATATACACACAACAGCACATCGTGATTTAATTGATGAAGGGAGTGATAGATTAGAAACACTAAGCAGTATCCCTCCATCAGCATAACCATTGTGATGAGTAAATATTTTTAGAGACTAGCTGCAGAACCTATTACTAATTCCACTCAGGGTATGGATAATCATGAGCTACCCCACCATGCAGTTGTCTCCTCAAGTTCTACCTCATAATCTTCATTCATTTTTCTGATTGTGTCTCTTAGGGTCATGCTGGTTTCCTTATCACAGTGTCCTCTCTGTGCCCGATAAAGGCATTTTATACAATTCAATGTAGTAAACTTATTAACAGACTTACTGTTACTCCAATGTCTAAATTTTTTCATCATATAGTTTAGTCAGTAGTTAGTTAATTGTATGCATACAGCATCTATTGGGGGCTTTTCTTCAAAGCAAATATATATATATAACTTGTGGGAAGCAACATATCTCTGTTTTGAGACATTGTTGAAATTATTTTTTCAAAGAATTATCTTTTGGTAACTTGTGGCTTTAAAATGTTAAGTCTCCAGGTGAACCTTGATATGCATTTCAAGAACACATAACTAAGCATTGTGATTGGAGAAAGGGTCATAATCCTTTGTCAAACATCAAGTGTTTTAGCTGTACCTTGTGGTAGTTTAAATTAAAATCTGGTTGTGTGGCCCATAACAAATTATTGTATTTGGAGATATGACCATAATCCTTTGGAATACGCAGAATTCTAGCTGCTACATGTGTGTTTTTTTATTAAAAAAAGAAAAAACGTTGTGTGGCAGCATGAGGACTGTAGAAGCTATTAGTGTCTAGAGCTCAGATTTGCTAGACTGACATTATTTAGTAACACAAGTAATATTATAGCTTTTAAAACTGTTACCCGATTATCATTACTGTTCTGTGCCAACTGCCATATGTATGTTTCTTTTATAACAGACAGGTTCATACTTAAGAACCTGTCTTATAACAATGTTATTTTTTCTCCTTTTCAGTACCTGCTGAGAGTATGTCATATATTACATAGATAATTATGATCAGGTCTAAAGCATAACCATTTTATTATGTGATCAAGAAATGGATGTCAACAAAATAGTCTCTAGAGTTAAACTTCAGAGGCTAATCTTGATACCTATCTTGAGAACACATAATATATTGGTTATGATTACAGAAATCCAGTCACAGTTCTTCATAACACATGAAACTTTAGCAGCCCTGATGTATTATCAGCTACGAAGAAAAAAACGCAAGAATGCAAAGCCTTTTTAGAGCTGTGAAAGCTGTAATCCATTTAGCACTACTGCACTGAATGACCAAAAGAGAAGTACATCTGTCCTCAACTAACAGCTTCTAAAGCTTTTATACACTTTAGCCTTCATTTTTTTTATTGTGCTTTTGTGTGTGTGTGTGTGTGTGTGTGTGTGTGTGTGTGTGTGTGTGTGTGTGTGTGTGTGTGTGTGTGTTTGTTTGTGTGTGTGCATGTGTTTAATTAAGCATGTTACAGCTTCCAAGGCTGTCAGGTTTTTCCAGTGAAGTTCTGTGGTGTTTGCACTCTGCCTGACCAGACTCACATTGCACATTATCTTTGTTTGACAACTACTTGAATATATTAAATAGTTTGCTATTACAAAAAGATTCATTTAGTGAAGCTGGAAATAATTAAGAAATACTTTGTGAGGCATATTCATGGTTTTGAATATTTTCAAGGAAACTTTGAATTAGTTAAAGCTTTATTCTCTATACTATAGATTTCAAAAAACTGGTTTACATAAAATATTAGTTGCATTTGCATGTAAGGATCTCATAAAACTCTTACTGTATCTTAAAGATTTTACTTCCATTGATGGGGCCTCAGTATGGCTCCCATATTATTAACAATTAACTACAAAGTATGCATCTAAGCAAATGAGTTCCTTTCTGCTAAGCTTTGTCAAAATATGGAATAATCTTCCCAAAAAGCTAGCAGTGATGACAGTCTTCAGAATTTTATAACTACACTAGAAAAGTGTGTGAGGCTTAGAAAAGTTGTGTGTGGTGTAAGACGGTCATAATGGCATCACCAATATGTGTTTACAAAGAATTTGTCAAACTGTGATAGGATACTGCTGAATATTGGCAGGAGATTTTGTCTAATGAATAATTGTTGGTCTCTTTTTCTTTTGTATGTACAAGACAGAGTTTGTTGCATAACAAAGATAAGATAACTGATTGAAATGCCTGTAAGAAAGAAAAAAGTGAAGAGATAATATACAGAGAATAAAGATGTTAAGTCCTGAAACATTTATGTGGTTGACCCTGTTGCCATTTCTGATAGCATAATATGTTTACTCATGTAGGGCACATTAAAGAATAGAAAAAATACAGAAGGAGAAGGTGAAGCAAGTCTTTTCTCAAATTTGGGTCATACTTTTTTAATGGTGTCATTTCCGTGTATGGAGTAAACAGAGATTTCACAGTGTTAAAAAGATTCTCCAAATGCCTAAAATGTAATTAGTAGGATAATCATAGTCATGGTGTAATGACTCTTGGAGGCATACTATCCAGACCACATGCCTTATCACTTCATCTTTCAGGTCACCTTACTATTCATCAGTCTTTGCTTATAGAGTGATTTCACCCATTGAAACTTGCCGAAATAGTAGAGAATCGCAGTTTCTGTACTTGCTAACTTAGTGATTCAGAGCAGGTAGACGAGGAACAGTCTTTGGTTCATCTTCTTATGTATTTTATGTTATCTGACTAAGCCCTGTAGTGTATCTGTGTTTTGATGTACATTTCTGCATGCATTATCTGAGCTGAGCTGTGAGCCTGGAACATATTCAATATGGATGGTTACTGTGAGGTTTTGGTACTTGTTCTCACTCTGTTGGAAGTGATCCTCAGACCTGTTATCTGGTATGCCATTTATCTCTGTTATATAACTGCATATGTCACTGAGTCATACTCAGTGGGCATTTTTACTCTTATACTGAACTGAATGCACACTCAGTACAATTTTAGCAAATGTAGTTATGCTGAACGTGCAGCTGGGAGGTAACCTTTTCAGCAGATTCTCACTCAGACAACTCCTTAATACTAAAAAACTTCAAGAAAACTGCAGCTTGCAGGCATTATAGCTATATAATTCACAAGACATAATTCAGTTAAAGTACAGAACATAGTCCTAAAAATAGTACGAGTATTCCATGAAGTATACTTTTTAAAGTAAATATGATACAAATCAGTAGCAAGTGTAGCAAGTGAAAAGGTCTCATGATGGGTTTAGTCAGTGCACAGAAGGATGGATATATAATGAGTTTTATATACAGGTGGATTTACTAAGAGAATGAAGCACTCAACCAATTCTATAACTACATCTCCAGTTGTTCCTGAATAATTCTATAATCTGTCAATGTATGTATATATGTTTAATGAATGTCACATCTGCCTTGTACTGACATTCAAAGTATGTCTATGCTACGTAGTTTGGCATGGCTACTCCTGTCTCTACCTGCATCTTCAGTGTGTGTCCTTATTTCATTATGTAATGTCTCTGTAAACATTTATATATGAAATTATTCACCTGCCCTACATCAGATATTTTATACTGTTAAATACCAAATTATAAGTGCATATGCGACCAAATAACCAAAATATATACCAAATATACACTAAGAAGGACTGTAGCTCACTGCAAATGCTTACTTTCAAAAATCAGTTTTAATTGAAAACAAATAAAAACAACCCCCTGAGGGTTAAAACTATTTTACACATGAGTTAAGTTCTTTCATCTGCTAACTGCAGACTTCATCAGAACAATGAAATGTATGCCCCCCCCACATATAATACATTTTCAAAAAATCAAGATCCAGTGGGAATGCTCAATCAATTGACTTCTCATGAATAAAACATAACCTTATGAATATTCATTAAATCTGCTCATTCAACCTACACAGTTTTACATTACATCCTGTTACCATCCAGTTTCTAAATATACCTATAATACAATCGCATGTGTATATGTATATCACATTTTGATATAAAAACACATTTATACATTTTTAAATACATTTATGCTATGTTAAAAAATATATATACTTCTTTAGAACACAATATTGCACTTTTGTTATATAGTATAAGAACAAATAAAAAAAAAAAAACATGTATAACATATTGATGCTCATTTGTGCTATGTTAAAAAGTATACATCTTTAACGCTCAGTATTACACTTTAGTTATTTGGACATTATAACCTGACATGTTGCCTCCTTTCTTATTGCACCAGCTTTCATTTTTTATTTTTTTCTGTTCGCTTGTTTCTGACTTTATTCTGTGCGTACATATACCCTACCACAATATGTCATTCATATCCTTGCATCCAAGATTGGTTTGGTGGGAATGTGGTCATTCAACCCGGGTTCTTTGGTTGCATTAAGCCTGAGTTGCCATTTGACCTCTTCTTCTGCTAATTTGGCCTTAACATTTCCTCCCCTTAAGTCTACCTTTACCTGTTCTAAAATCCCAAATTTAAACATGTGGCTTGCATCATATTTAAGTATGTGTCTACACAAAGCATTATTTTTATCTTTTTTCCTTATACAGTAGGTATGATCATATATCCTGTTCCTCAACTGTCGGTCCGTCTTCCCCAAATAATAACTCGGACATGCCATACACTTAGCCAAGTATATGACATGTTGGGATACACAACTCCCTTTCTTAAACCTTACTCTAGTGTGGTTGGCGTCCCTTAATGTAATTGATTTCTCTTCTATAATCTCCTTATACTGCTGACACTGCCCATATTTTTGGTGTGTCCATCTCCAGTGTGACCCTTTGTTCTGCCTTTCACTCTCTCATACCTATTGTTAAGGTTGGACCCAGTCTTGTAAACATACATAGGCCCTGTACCCACTTTGCTGTAAACCCAGTCATCACTCCTTAGAATGTTCCAGTTTTGACTCGTTATTTTCTTTATCTCCCCAGCATATGGACTGCACCCCCCTACACAAGCCCCGTGGTATGAATTTCCCTTCTCATTCTCATGTTCTCCCCTATATTTCTCCAACCCAATACCAAGAAGTGGTTTGTATTTTCCCCCAATCTCTCAGTACATATTGAGTGACATCATCAATTAAATATCTGGGGTAACCCCTTTCCCCAAATAATGTTCTTGTATATTCTAACTCTTTCTTCATTTCATTGAAGTCAGATGTCATTCTGTCTGTCTAAACAATTAGCAGAAAAAGAGGTCAAATGGCAACTCAGGCTTAATGCAACCAGAGAACCTGGGTTGAATGACCATATTCCCACCAAACCAATCTTGGATGCAACGATATGAGTGACATGGTACAGCAGGGTATACGTACGCACAGAATAAAGTCAGAAACAAGTGAATAGAAAAAAATAAAAAATGAAAACTGGTGCAATAAGAAAGGAGGCAACATGTCAGGTTATAATGTCCAAATAACTAAAGTGTAATATTGAGCGTTAAAGATGTATACTTTTTAACATAGCACAAATGAGCATCAATATGTTATACATGTTTTTTTTAAATGTGTTCTTATACTATATAACAAAAGTGCAATATTGTGTTCTAAAGAAGTATATATATTTTTTAACATAGCATAAATTTATTTAAAAATGTATAAATGTGTTTTTATAACAAAATGTGATATACATATACACATGCGATTGTATTATAGGTATATTTAGAAACTGGATGGTAACAGGATGTAATTCAAAATTGTGTAGGTTGAATGAGCAGATTTAATGAATATTCATAAGGTTATGTTTTATTCATGAGAAGGTCAATTGATTGAGCATTCCCATTTGATCTTGATTTTTTGAAAATGTATTATATAGGGGGGAGAAACACACATTTCATGTTCTGATGAAGTCTGCAGTTAGCTGATGAAAGCACTTAACCTGTGTGTAAAATAGTTTTAACCCTCAGGGGTTCATTTTTATTTGTTTTCTATTAAAAGTGATTTTTGAAAGTAAGCATTTGCAGTGAGCTATGATCCTTCTTAGCGTATATTTGGTATATATTTTTGGTTATATGTTTTATATTGTGCTATTTTCCCTGACTAGTTTTATGACTATAATGGACATATGGTCACTAGCAGATGTGTTCCTGTTGCAAGCCTCTAAATGCGCTATATTTGTGTGTTTTTACTAGTGCTGGTAGCTCTTTCTCTCCTCCTCTCTTCCTTCCTCTCTTTCTCTCTCTGTCTTTACTAATGCTCGTGCCCTCAGTCCTTTCTCTCTCTCACTCTCTCTTTACTAATGCTTCCGCCCTGAGTCCATTTAATGGTGTCAGCTCTTGTCCCTGCACTTCATAGTTCTGCAGGTAAGATACTGTTTTACGTGTATAACACCATTATGAGTTCCTGTTTCATTGGTCACTGAGTGATTACTGAATGCCTCTGTCCATTTCTAATATGTTGACTAATAGCTACGCAAAAGCATACAGAAAGTGCACATTTTGTATTCTGCCATGCTGTGCCATAGTGCTGATGCAGTCTGTTCATGAACAATATGGCCTTATCAAAAATCAATCACTGCAGTAAACACAAAAATATGTAAACATTCTTATTACACCAAGATATAAATGTCTTCTTCAAAATCCTGTCTATCTTGCTATTTCCAAATCTTCCATACTGTATTCTTGAAGCAAATAAAGATGTTCTGGAATACCACCCAGCTCTTGAAATTTCAATTATTTCACATTATGTACCAGTTTATAATTTAAAAGATAATAATCTATCAGGCAAGTTAAATGCCTGTGTGGCATCACCATCCAAAACACTAGCTTGCACCACAACCAGCCACTCCCATACAAAGTCTCAGAAAATATATCCACACCCATACCTTGTCCATTGACTACTAGGAGGTATCTGTAATGAAAGCATTAAAAAGAATTAAACTGTATAACTCTCTTAACACATGCAACTTGAAATCTGTATATATATATATATCCACTGATTGATTCAATTGCCAGACCAATGACAAAGCTTTTCAGCAGATCAATGATAGAATGATAATGTGGTCTGATGCTTTATTTATGTTACTTGTTTGATAATGACTGAAAGTTTACTTGTATCATAATGAGTTTCACTGGATATCTAGCCAATGTATATATTTTTTTCCTTCATGAACTATACTGCAGAATATTTTGCTAAAATTGTCTTCAAATATTTTAATTAGATGACAGCTGAATAAATACTATGCTCTCATTTGCTAGGACCACTGACATTTGATAATGAAATTTAGCCTGTGTAATACATTTTTAAAGGATTTATGATAAAGTTCATTTTGAACTTTACAACATCTTTCTCAGGCTGTCATTTGTTGTCTTTAGCCAATGTATTTGTTGTAAAAAGATTTCTTATTTAATTTACTGCTTTATGGTTAAGCAGGATGTGCAAGTTTATTTTTTCTTTTCCTCTCTCTTTTTTCTAAACAATTCCTCTGCTGACTTATTAAAGGACAGTATTGTTTTCTTAAGTCTGCATAAATTTCGTCAGTATTTCTTTTAATTTCTACTTTCCATTTCTAGTTTTCTAAAATGTTTTAATACTTCTCTGTAGCCCACGTGTTTTGTTGTCAATAAACAAAGACTTTTAATCTTTGTTCTGATATTTATAAAAAACTGTATTGCTTCTCTGTCCTTAATGATCATGTTATCAATATCTGGTAGGCAGAACACAATTCATGAGATCAGTACCTAGTAGGAAAAAACACAATTCATACTCTCTTATACAAATTAAGTCTAATATACTGGTCTTTTTGGTAGATGTGCCAATAAACTGGTTTTAAATAATAGTCTTTTGAGTTAGTTATTAAACATATTTCTCAGACTTAGTGACATCAGTTTCTTACAATATGTTAGGTGAGTTTAAAACATCAGTTACATTTTTAAGTGAATGCTGATGAAACTTAAAAAAGTTCTAACCGTATCCAGATCTTCCACAGCAGAATTAAGAGGTCTATAAATGTCAGGTATTGCCACTTCTTAGATATTTATCATTATATTACTGATGTAGTAGCATATAGCTATATGAGGCGCATCTTGCCAAGGATTGGATATCTGGCCAGTATACAAAAAACTCTGGCTGTCTTCTATATATCCAAGGAAGCCTGAGAGCATGCTAGAATAAAATCAGACATATGAGTGTCAAAATTCAGAATTTTTATTACTACTGAACATTTCAGGCAGACTCGGCATCTGTGGTAGGCCTCTTCAATCTGTTAGACAGATAATCGGTCTTCGCTGCATCTTCAGTGGTTCAGTGGTCTGCCTATTCAATGTGTTAGGCAGCTGACTGGGCTTCACTGCATCTTCAGTGGCTCAGTGATCTGTCTGTTCAATCTTTTAGGGAGATAATCGGTCCTCACTCCATCTTCAGTGGCTCAGTGATCTGCCTGTTCAGTCTTTTAGGCAGATGATTGGGCTTCACTGCACCTTTAGTGGTTCAGTGGTCTGCCTGTTCAATCTTTTAGGCAGATGATTGGGCTTCACTGATCTTCATTCATTCAGTAGTCAGCCACATTCTTTTAGGTAGATAATTACCTCTTTGGGGACTTCCCTTCCATTTTTGTGAGAAAGTTATTGCTGTTATTGTGTTTAGGAGAAAAGGAAAATGTCTGTATGCTAGACAGATTCCACACAAATATTCCAACACAACTTCCTTATTTTGTTTAGGGAAGTCACACAATATTGAGTCCTGTAGTGTTTGTCTTTCTTTCATGCTGAAAAGTATTAGAAGTAGGCTTAGCTCCCTCAACATTTACCAAGAAACCAATGGTTTAAGGCCCTTTTTAAATTGGCTAGGGACTATGGTGCTGGTACCTCAGACACTGCCCTCTAACTCCAAAGAAATGGAAAACAGCTCAAAAAATGGTTGAGCAAATTCTCCTTTGCTCCACTCTTACTTTCTCTTTCTAAGCCCTTAAAAGATTACCTCACTCTTTCAGTGTCCTTGGACCACCCATTTCCCCTTTCTGACTCCTCTGGTACTGCTCCTTGGGACATTGCTAAGAGTCAAGAGTCTGGTACATCCTTTAGAGCCAAACATATACCTATCTCCGAGAAGATTGTTATGTGTTATTATTTCTGACAGGTCTGATGGCATCCTTCAAGTGCTAGTGAGGGAAGGCCTGTACTGAAGTCCATACCGATGAATCAGTTCATACAATGCCTTCTGACACTCTTAAAATGAAAGGCCAAAAAAAACTAAAAGCATTACTCATCCTTCAACTCCACCTTGCCAAGGGCAATTAACACAAAATTTTCTACAGAATAGATTTGAAAACAGGTAATCCAGAAAGCTTGACTCAGGTTTGGTATCCTACCTTTGATCCAAAGGGACTAGCAGGAAATGAGTATAAAGGATTTATCCAGATAAAATTACTTTAGCTAGCAGACCTAGGAGACACTCACTCTCTCTCTCTCTCTCTGATGGCCTCCCTGTGGGAGGAATAAAGACACCTTGTATTTTAGAATTAGAAAACTTTGTTTGTTACTTATAGATTTTCAACTCATCACTTGTTTCATAAACTTACAGAACCTGCAGTTTATTTGTCTCACATCATCCTTTCATCATATTGCTGTGTGTGTATTTTGGAGTTCCTATATGTGCATGTGTCTGTCTGTATCTATCTGTCATTGTGTGTGAAACTCTACCTGCTCCACCTTACTTATATGTGCTAACCACAACCACAACACTGCTCCCTCCCTTAACACCATCCCTACATATTATCTTATAAAAGCCTTTTCCTTAACAGAACCACCATACCAGACCTGAGTAGTGAGAGTCTTCTCAAAATAATCAATTTTCTTAGGTGCTTTTTTTCTTTGCATTTCAACTATATCTTTTTTCTGAATTTTATTGCATCAGAATTACTGTTCCATATACATACAGCTAAGTCCCTTCAAGAACTTCAGTAAAAGACTGAAAAATCTATTTTCTTCTATAGAAACCTGTCCAGAAATTCTTGTGTCCTGCTTAAGGCTAAGAAAACCAAGTTATTGCTTTTCACTCCAAAATATGTACCCTATAGAAAAAATAACTTCTCCATTACCCCATAAAACAGCACTCCTATTGAACTTGTGTCCCACACACAGCTACTTGATGTCATTATGGATAACAGCAAACAATCTATCAACCAGTCAGCAGCTGTTCATAATATAATCTACACACCTCAAAACTATCCTGCACTCCAAGCCTTAGAGGAACCTTACATCTCTGAACAATCACTATGCTCCATGGACAAGTCCTTATTAACCATAACTAAAATCATAACTATGCTGGTCTGAATTTGTACTTCACATTATCTACAAAATCTGGAATTCCATCCCTACCACCATCAGACAACAAAGCAACCTATCCAGACTCATAAACTTGCTAAAACAACACTTTAAAAACAATTTGCTCTGCTCTTGCATCTCCCCAAGCTAGACTGTCTCAGCACTTACACACCAGCATTACCCAAGCCATCACAATAATGCAGATTCTCACTATAAATTTCTTACTGTCTTCTGCCCCTTTGCCCTAACTGCCACTTCTACTGTCTCTACTTATCCCTTTTCAAGATTTCCCAAAAACAAAATTCCAATTCATATTGTGTACTATCTACATTTACTTCAACTTCAAAAGAACTTTGGTTTTCTCTCTGTTACATGACAAATACACACACTATTCACATTTCTTCACCTTCTCTCTACTTTCCACAAGTATCTCACATACATCCACTCTCTTATTTCTCATACCTACAAATATATCATTGTAATTTGACATTTTCAGCCTCACTATATATACTAATTTGATTTGTATCAATGTTTAATGAATCCATATTTTAGTGAGTACAGAGTTTCTAGCATAGCTGTATATACCCCTTTTGGAAGATTTAAGTTTCACGTTTTGTCTGTTACATAAAATTGACTATTTTCTAAAATGGGCTTTTATTCCTGGGCTTCTTCTGAAAATATGTTAACACAGCCCAATCAACAAAATCATTGATCAATCAATCAATAAGAGACTTGTCTGAATGTCTCCAAATGCAGTACATTGAACTTAGGTGCTCATTCATTACACAAAGGAGAGACACTTAGAAAGCAATTGTTAAACAGTCCTGGAATTAAATAGCAACCCACTGGCTTTTTATTATATGCATACCTGCTGTCTGCAGCAGCAAAAGAAGTTGTACAGTTTTAATCAAGTCCCACTGCTGGAAAGACTGGAATTCTTTTCAGCGAAAGAATATTTTTTTGAGATCATGGGAAAACGATAAAATCCGCACATACAATAGAAGAACTAACAATGATATTTAACTATTGGTTATTAATTTCATCTATGAGAAGAGAAGTATCCTCATGGATCTCTAACCTCCCTGCTTTCCCATCTTGCAGCCCTTTTGGTTAGTCATATGTTTGCTGATGCTTCATGTCTGCATTAAGAAAGTGCATGTTGTTCATGCACGGCCTTGAGCTGATGTGCTCCAACTAGCAGTAATACCATGGTAGCAAGTATCAGTTACTACAACGTTTGGATTTGCTTTTCTACCACGTTAATAGACACATTACACTTTGGCCCCAACTGACATCACTGCTACCAATATCAACTGTAGAATTTAAATCAGCAGTATCCATAAATTACACAGTGCTACTATGACAGCACACGCACAAAACAGAGAGCAACAAAAAGAATGCAGATTTTAATTAATGCAAAAAAAAAAAGAATATTTAAACCTGACAGCAGTGTCAGAGCTGTTTCTAAACATTTCTCAGTATACTAAGCAATACTTTGAATTATGTAAGCTCTTTTTGTTAGGTACGTTAATGGTATATCACATCACTTCTTATAAACTTCTTAAGTACTAACTACATAGAAAAGGTTTGTTTCAACTTTTTGCAAAAATAATAAATTATATTTCCTAAAAAATTTAAAATGTTATTATTCCGTGTTCGATTGCGTATTCTTTTGATTGTCTGAGTGTCTGAAATCCTTTCATGTCAAATCCTGTATATATACTTAGAACAAGAGCAGAACAGGGTGATGTTCTTTATCATGATTTGCCCATGCTTCAACTGGCTGAAGGTTCTGCATATGGTATAAGGGTTAGGGTCATGTCATTCACAAGTCATCATCCACCCCTTTCTGAATTACTTTTCAGTTGACCTACATGTATAGCATTCATTGCTCTGACAAAGGAATGCTTCTTCAAAGAGAGAACAGACAGCCTATGAACAAAAATTGCACTCTTGATGAAATGTGCAAACCACTAAAGAAGGGTGAGGGTTTTCTGTTTGTTATCTTTCGTGGCCCAGAATTTATAACAGTCACATTACACATATCAGCATTTTTCTTGCTATAAAATAAATTAGTCAGCCGTGAACATGAAACACCATAGTGAGGAATACTGTACTTCAAAACATTTTGCTGAAGATCAGACCTTGTATTCCATAACAAGGTGAAAGTCATCTCTTTCAAAAAGCAACCATAAAATGTTTCACAATCTTTTTGTTGTCGTTGCTGTTTTTACTCAAACCACCTCCATGAAGTAATATATCTATAGTTGAAATCAATGTGTTAGTTTTGAGCAAGTAGGTACCATGTTTCACTTTTAAACACTGGATACAGTTATTTAGATATTCTATAACATTCAAAAATACAGAGTATCTTCCTCATTAATTTTTCCACTTAGAGCTCTTCTTAACATCTATATAAATTAGAGTTTGCAACAAATTGCTTGTGCATATGAAGGAAAGCAGCCCATTTCCTGTGCATGTGTTAGCATGTGAATGACAGGAGATAATCATAGATGAGGTGATAACTGGGTAACTTCTGCAGTAACAGATGATTTTATTAGTTTGGGCTTCCAGAGATAATTATAGTAGTTGAAGTAGCAGTAAGCAACCCAGACTGAACTGGTCTTATCGGAAGATGGTGAAAACTTTGTCCAAATGAGGTGTGGGGTGGGTCTGCACTTGTGTTTGTTAGGGCTACATCTAAAACAGTACTGATGCATAATGCTTTACTGTATTTCAGAATGTTTTTGTTGGAAATGTATACTTCTGCTAAAAATCACTCAGCTGAGAAAGATTTGAAGTGTGCCATTCAGGGAATCAGATCCTGTATCAGAAACTCAGGGATGAGATTATTCATTCAGAAAGATTCCTGTAATTTGGTCTCTCTTGACCTTGTTGAAACATCCTTTCTGTCCTTTATAAAACATCTTCAGCCACAGTAATATTACTAACTGAAGTATTTTATCTTGTCTTGTTACATTGTCATTTCATTTGAGATATTTCTTTGAATTTTTTAAAATTCTACCATTAAGCAGAAACCAGCCTTAAGAATCTTTATGTAAGGCCAAGCAAAGTGAAGTCATTTGTGAAGTCTGAAATGAAGTAGAAACTAATCGTTATGATATTTCAAGGTTTTCCTGAGGAGGCTGCCACAACTGAACACTGTGTGAGAAAATATGATTTGATTTGTATAATTATAATAGTTTCTGTTTCTTCTTCTTTTGTTTTCTTTCAATGAAAACAGTTGAGTTTTTCTCTGTGAAACTCATGATTCTTATACAGTTTCAGAAAGACTCCTCTGACTGCCATGTGTGACTATTTTTTATTACTATGTTTTATTTAAAGATATTGGAGTTGTTCGTTCTTTGTGTTGGCGTGAAAGCATATCTTGTATTTCATTCTGTGAGCATCAAGACAGAGTAAATACTTAAGAAATGTGAGAGAAACTGGAAACTCTTCTTTATATTTAAGGTAAGAAGGAAAGACAGTCTGAGACTTTGTTGAGACATAAGTCATAATATGATGCAATGGGAAACATTGTTGAGTTTCTGCTTTGTATAGTTACAGTGTGATAACACTCACAGTATAAATCACTATTCAGCCACACCGTGGACAGCCCCACTCACAACTCATATACAGAGGGACTGCATAAAGTTCATCTCCCAAACAGAAAACCTTGCTGTTTTTAGATGCCATGCTATGTTTTATGCGAGGAAGGGTGCCCGAGCACTTCTTCTGTCTAACTGCCCTCCTTTCCATCCATACCTACCAGGTTGCTTTGCCTCTGCCATGGCTGGTTATGCATATGTGGCTTATATAGCACATGTATACACCATGACAACTAAGTGACATTTACACATTATTTATGTAAGTTGCTTTAAGAAGCTTTTCTATGAAACATTCTGGTGGACCACGTTTGGGCTTGAAATGCAAAGGTGGTTCCACATATGTGGGAGTTAGGGTCCCCTCCACAATATGAATTACCTTTCTCATACTCCTAAGTAGTGTCATATGTGAAACAGGATAGTTCTACATCAGGAGATGACCTAAGGTCAGTGACAATTACCATATGATGTATATGGCAAAGAGGAAGATCCATGACACTAACTACTGCAGTGTTGTAGTATAAAGGTGAATAACCTTGTCAAAACAACAGTTATGTGTGTGTTGGGTGGTGTGAGCTGAGAAGTAGAAACAATGGACACTGCATTGCCTTGTGGTAAAAAATGCATGGGAAGAGGGCTATGTGTGAATGAGCAACACTGTACACTTTGGGAAGTGGGCAATGTGTGCATCAGCAACACTGTACACTATGAGAAGGGGCTATGTTTGCATGGATGACACTCTACACAATTGGAAGGGGGCTATGTGTGCATGAGTAACACTGTACACCATGGGAAGGAGGCTATGTGTGCATAGGTGACACTTTACACAATGGGAAGGGGGCTATGTGTGCATGAGTAACACTGTACACCATGGGAAGGAGGCTATGTGTGCATGAGCAACACTATGCACTATGGGAGGGGGACTATGTGCACATGAGCAACACTATGCACTATGGGAGGGGGGGCTATGTATGTTTGAGAAACCCTATGCACTTTGGGAGGGGGGCTATGTGTGCATGAGAAACGGTGTTCATTATGAGAAGGGGCTATCTGTACATCAGCAACACTGTACACTATGCGAAGGGGGTGATGTGTACATGAGCAACACTGTACACAATGGGAAGTGGCAATGTGTGCATGAGCAACACTATGGGAAGGGGCAGCGTGTGCATGAGCAACACTGTACACTATGAGAAGGGGCTATGTTTGCATGAGTGACACTTTACACAATGGGAAGGGGGGTATGTGTGCATGAGTAACACTGTACATCATGGGAAGGGGGCTATGTGTGCATGAGCAACACTGTACACTATGAGAAGGGGGCTATGTTTGCATGGGTGACATTTTACACAATGGGAAGGTGGATATGTGTGGATGAGTAACACTGTACAACATGGGAAGAGGGCTATGTGTGCATGAGCAACACTATGCACTATGGGAGGAGGGGCTATGTGTGCCTGAGCAACAGTGTGCACTATGGGAAGGGGGCTATGTGGCCATGAACAACACTATACACTGCTTAAGAGGATGGCGGAATCCACTGTTTATGCACTATTTCCAAACATTCGAATTGGGTGAATCTGTCAGAATGTGGAACACAGTCTTCAACTGTGTTTTGTGGAGAAATATCCTTTATTGACGGTATATGTAGTCAGCATGACAACATTCAAAGTCTGTCCCATCTGGGTAGAAAATATAGTTTTATACCATAATGGAGCTATTGATGAAGTACATGAAAAATAGAAATATACAAGCTGAAAGGAATGTATTGAATTATCACGACAAAAGCAATATATTCTGACTAAAGAAATAAGTGTGCTAGACTAATATGAAAATATTTTGTTTATAAGCTTTCTGTGAGGTTAATATATAGAATATATAATGTTTACATGGCAGTAGACAGCAGTTGCATGAAATGGAGGACCATTATTAAGGTGCTTAATGAGTGTGCTAATAAGTATAAGATACTGGCCTTATACTACATTAACTTTCCTGCTACAAGGCCAGTGCTTAACAAAAGATTAATGACAATGTAGTTAATTATAAGAACTTAGCAAATAGTGAAACAATAAGCAATCAATAAAAGCAGGACAAATAAGATTACAATGTACTTTTTTAAATGGATAAAAAAAGCAGCAGACTCTAAAATTATTATAACTTCCTGGATGGATTAAGAAACAAACTCCCTGAAAAAAGATTAAAGTTAAGGTGCCTAAAAATTAACTATTGATATTACATGCTCAAATTATGGAAAGTAGGTGATTCTAGAGAAAAGATAGCAGTTAGGCAAACAAGTACTATCAGAAGTGTTAAGACAGCTCCAGTAATTGACTGGCAACACCTCACTGAAGGATTCAACTGTCTGCCACAGTCACTGAAAGATATGTACTCTAGTAAGTTAAAAACACGATTTTAAACAACAGTCTCACCACAACTGGAAGTCAGTGGACATCTCACAACATGAGGGCAATGAGGCTGGTACAAGAAGCTACAGTATGTATGCAGACTGCACAGCTGTTACTCCACTGAAGATGGGCAGGGTCACCATCAGCAGGTCTGAGAAGAAGCATGTTCCAGTTATGAAAATGAGAAGATATTGGCACATGAATTCATGTGACAAGCTCTGAGGATTATATTACTTGCATTATCCAGCAGATATTGTAGATGAAAATAAGATAATTGACAGCAGCTGACATTTGGCCCATCATTATCAAAAAGTTCTGAAATATTATGCCCAGTTTTTGGATATATTATGCAAACCCCAACCTATTCTCGCCGTAAAAAGATAAAAGAAAAAGTAGAGTGACCAATGAAAGATGCACATCCCCATGATTTAACTATACATTAATTTGAAAACACTGAGATTAACTAACTTGACTACATCTGGTACTGCATTTTTTTCAATCTACTTTCCAAGGATTGTATAATCAAACATATGACTCTGAGAAAAGGAGATTTATACTGAATAGTTAGTCTGGCAGATAACACATAGGATTAAGTCTATGGGCAGTTAAAAAGCTACATCTTCCAGTCCAGTATTTGATTCCCTTGACCTCTATATGTCTACTGTGTGACTGAGCAAGTTACTTAACCAGACAATGCATTATGGGAGCTGGAAAACTGGGTTAAGCTGCTTATGGTCTCTTCATTGATATGGCTAGCAACTATCATGAAAATAAAAATATATAAATATATATATATATATATATATATATATATATAAAAATATAAAAATCATGAATCGATGAACCAATGACCATTGTAATAATAATATTATATTCCTGTAACCTTCTTGACATCTCTTAAGTGTATTTGATGTTGGTGATTAATAACAGGGCAAAGATCAAGCTGACCTGAACCCTACAAACAGTACGGTATCTGGTAGATAATATGAGATGACACTACTACATATAGCCTAGGAGTAAAATTAAAAGCAACCCTGGTACTGAAGAGGTAGGATTACATAAATAATAATAAAATGTCCAGATCCACAGTGTCAAAAAGTTGCTAAGAGATTAAGGATGGCAAAGATTAAATATTTGCTTTGAGCATACATACATGATTAATAGGTCAGGCCACTCTAATGAAGGCTGTCACAGACTTGTATAGACACCTTAAAACATAATGATTTGGAATAGGAGTCCATAGAATGCCTAATAAAAATGGAGCTATCCAGCTGTGTTGTCAAAGGGATATAGCCCTTAGTGAAACTCAGTCATGACCTAGTGACTCAGACTTAAAAAGAGATGGCAAGAGAGGGTGGGAATAAGGGGCAAATATTGCCAATCCTGGGAGAAGGGATGGCAGCTCTGTCCACTGCAACACAGACACTTAGTGGAGGTCAGGTGTCCTAGTCAGGGCCAAAAAGAAGTGAACATTATTAGCATGCATGCACATACAAGCCACATCAAAAACTCAAGATTGCAAAAGAACCTCTATTGTACAGCTTCTGGGTGCTTTTGGAAAGGATGCACTATATAGAAAACCCTCATGGCTATATGGATGATAATTAAACATGTATCAGTGGAATTTACATTTTATTTGAGTAAAGATATTGATTCATGTCCTTTGCCTGACTCTTGCTTTCAAAGTAGCTATCAACTGCAATACCTTAATAATAATTAAGGAGTTCCCTCATCTATGATGACATTTAAGGAACTGAAGGAATGGTTTAGCAAGTATGAAAAGGATTATATCTTATTCAGTAATAATGGTGAAGTAAATGACATTATACATCCAGACTTTATTAAACCACATTTACTTGGTAAACTTTTGATTGGTGCCATAACAAATAAAGGCATGGGGCAATGATTTGGTTAAAATTCAACTTCAAGTGGATTTATATGCTACCAAGTTAAAGGCCCAAAATGTATTTCAAAACTTGGTTATGCCATTAACTAAAAATGTCAACTAATTCTAAATCACAGAAAAAGCAATAGTTTCAGAAATACTGAAACAATAATCAGATGGAGTAACATTAAAGGGCTTGCACATACCAGCAAATACAGTTTATTACAGTACTAGGAAGTAATTACAGTACTAGGAAGTAATAACAACATGGCCCCAACAATGACAATAGGAATAACCTTGATAATGTAACTTTACCTAAGCTTTCTACATTAGCTAAAGCACCTAACTCCCTAGTGACAGCTCACCTTAATATTAGAAGTATTAACAATAAAATTTCCCACCTGCATGCACTCCTGGATTTGCACTCATTTGATATTCTATGTCTTACAGAAACCTGGCTAAAACCTTCTACTCTAGACCAAGAAATTACCCCTCCAGGCTATAATATCCTTAGATGTGACCGCAAAACCAGAAAAGGTGGAGGTATAGCCATTATCTATAAATCTAATCTCCAAGTTTCCCTCTTTAATGAGCTTCCATCATTAGACACCAAATCTGAAATGCTGTCTACTAAACTCCAAATCAACAACTCCAAATCTATCTACCTAATTTGTATGTATCTTCCCCCTGGTAACAATACTAATATTCTTGAAAATTTACTTAATTACCTCTCTACCCAACTACCCCAGGAGACCATTGTACTGGGTGACTTCAACATAGACTGGTTCACCTGCAGTTCCCTGAACCCTACTAACCATTTAAATCTCTGTGGATTCTCTCAATTAATAACCACTCCTACTAGAATCCACAAACCTAACAGGAAAGAATCTACTCTTGACTGGATCCTTATTAATAACCACCCTAGCAATTATACTCCAGGAACCCTTCCCGACAATATCAGTGACCATATGCTTACTTACATTATTAGACAAAAACTTCATATCCCAACTACTCATAATCTCAAAACTTCCCACACAAAAAAATTCTTTAATCCAGATAGTTTCCTGAATGAATTGCAAGCATATGACTGGTCATCGCTGACCCATCTTGAACTTGATGAGGCTGTGACCTACTTCAACACTAACTTTCTTCAAATCCTAGACTACCATGCACCTTATCGCTCTACTAGAATAAGAACCAAATCTGCCCCATGGCTAACTAAACAAACTAAGCAAAAGATGCTCCTTAGAAATAAAATATGGGCTAAATGGAGAGCTACCAAATGCCCATCTGATCACCTCCTCTATAAACAGTTAAGAAATGCCACCAAGAAGGATACTCTTAGAGACAAAAAAGACTTCTAGCTTCACCTCCAACAAACCACTCAACAAACTCCACAAAAATTTTGGTCAGGGATAAACAAACTTCTTCAGCCAGGAGTCTCTACTACTCCTGCCGCATTAGGTTTCAACCATAATAATTCCAACCTGATCCCTGATGCCTTTAATAACTACTTTACAGAAGCCATTCAATCCCTAGCCAATTCTTTACCTCCAACTACTGCTTCTCCACCAAATACCTCCAAGACTTCATCTCCTACCTTTCATATACAACCTGTTCCTACATCTCTTATCTATAAGCTACTTAAAAAACTGAAACCTTGCACCCCATCTGCCGACTGTCTCCCATCTGAATACCTACAAAGTGCCGCAAAAGCTATAGACTACCCCATATCTATCCTTGTTAACAGAACCATCTCTAAAAGCAAAATCCCTACCATATGGAAAGTATCCCACATCATCCCTCTACATAAAGGTGGATCTTCTGTTGAGCTTTCTAACTATAGACCTATTGCCTTACTCTCCCCATTAGCTAAGATAATGAAAAAATGTATTCACAAACAACTACTCATCCACCTGCTACAAAATAATCTACTAGCCAACTACCAACATGGCTTCAGACCATTCCACAGCACAACGACTGCCCTTCTATCCTTCATTGACTCTATAAATAAAAATCGTAACAATAACTCCTTTTCCTCTGCATTATTTATTTACCTGTCAAAAGACTTTGATATAACCATAACTTACTTCTAGACAAACTAAAGTACCATTCTCTTGATCCACAAGCATTACAATGTTTTAGGTGTTATCTTCAAAACAGGCAGCAAGCAGTACTTTGGGATAACAATCTGTCGTCTTTACTCCAAGTAAACATTGGAGTCCCACAAGGCTCTATCTTAGGCCCCCTTCTTTTTTCCTTGTTTATTAATGACCTCCAAATGAACATACCTCAAGCCACCTGCATTCAATATGCAGATGACTCAACCTTAATCTGTACTGCTAAGAACATAGCCTCCCTCCAGTCCCTCACCCAAACTGTTTTCCAAAATGTTGAAAACTGGTTTATGCAACATTGCCTCCTCCTTAATCCGAAAAAACAAAACTACTGCTTTTTACTCCATCTCATAAATCACCCAATCCATTCTTCTCTATAACCTCTAGCAATGCTACCAACATAACCCCAGATACTACCACACACCTACTAGGTGTTACAATTGATAATCGTCTTAACTATGATGACCATATTAACTCCACCATAAAATCTGTTAACAAAAAACTTGGTACTCTCTATAGAATTAAACCCTTCCTTACCCCCTCAGCCAGGAAAACTATTGCCCAGACCCACCTCATTTCTACCCTTTTCTATGCCTCTGCTATATATA
This sequence comes from Protopterus annectens, assembly GCF_019279795.1. NCBI lineage: Eukaryota > Metazoa > Chordata > Ceratodontiformes > Protopteridae > Protopterus > Protopterus annectens. Next base: position 1,271,669,187 of record NC_056744.1, read on the forward strand.
CTAACCTATCAAAAAACAACATCTCCAGACTTTCTACCTGTTATAATAGCATAGCTAGATTTATCACATGCTCTCCCTTTAAAACTCACCACTGCCTTAACCTCAAACAACTAGGATGGCTAGAATTGCAGAACCATATACTCTGTCAACAGTTACTTATCACTCAAAAGATCCTATACCACCCCAATAATACCCCTATCCTCACTAATCTGATTTCACCATATAAAAATCTAGCTACACTACGTTCTGCTAATAAACTCCTGGTCTCCTCGATTAAATCTAACAACAAAGCTGGTGACTCACTTTTCTCAAACACTACAGGTAAAAACTGGAATCAGCTCCCTCCTGAACTCTACCCTAGCTTCTACTTCTCTATTCAAAAAACATATTAAAGAACATCTTAAAATTCAGTGGCTTTGTCCTTGTGCTAACCCAGACTGAAATCTTGTTCCCCTCCTGCTCATACCCCTTTCCCCACTCTCCTAACCTAGGCCTCCAAATCTAGTTACTTCTCTTTTTTTTTTCATAGTAAGAGGTTAAATATAAGGACTTTACTCTGTTTTGCTCATACCCACCTTGTGTTTAGTATACTTGTTTTTTTTTATTTAGTTTAACTTTTAGCATAATGTCTATAGTCTATATTTTTAATACTATATTTTTTTCTTTTAACCAATGCTACCTCTGTACTGTTATTATACATGTCTTTGTTATATATTGTTAACTTTGTTACTGTTCATGCTTGGAGCTTTTCTCCCCAGGCCTCTACTGAAAATGGACATATATCCAGTTAGACTAGCCCGGTCAACAAAAGTAAAATAAATAAATAAATAAAAGTCATTTAGTTGAAAATATTATAAAAACACTTAAAAAGTAATTATCGAAAATTAGAAAATGATTTTTTAAATAAGAACATAACAAATGTGCTTTATTTGTTGACTAGGTAAGTACAGCTCCTGCTTCAAATAGACAGTTTTCTCTGATAGTAAATGTTACTAACTATAGTACAAATCCCACAGTATATAAGCAACTTAAGCTAAGTCTGTCACCATTATTAATAAGCATTCAAATTTCTTCCACTTACCAAAATTAATTATTGAAAATTAAACCACGCCAAGTCTCTGGCTGATGAAATTGTAATCATTTGTCTGTTTTTCATGGGAGGAGCAGACCATCTTCTTTATACTAATTCAATTAAACTCTATCAAATGATTTCCATGATTTTGCAAAAAAAAATGTCACTGTGTTTTATCTTTGTTTCCTGCCATGTTGCTTAAAATATGCAATGTTACCTGAATAACAGAAGTTCTTCATTATCACATTATGATATATTACATGGGCAACACATTTAGCAGCATATATGTCAACTATTGATGCATGGCAATGCTAAAACCTACTTGCCAGTTTGACTGCATTTTTTGGTACCAGCTTACTTTTCCCCCTGAAATATTGTTTCTGGTAACAATTTATTACAATGTTAGCTGATAGAAGCTGTCCTTAAAACCTGAAAAGAGGCCATTACTAGCCATTATCCAGGTAGACAGACACCAGTAGGCTTTGTCTCCATACCACTGATCTAAGTTTTGTTTTTCTTAAACTATCAAGGTTATTAGACATTCTCAGATCAGCGAGTCATGAATTCTTTCTCCAACCTACCCTGAAATGAAAAAAACCTCACTTCCTTCTTTTGTTCTCATATTTTCTATGTCTGCCGATAACTGATTAGTTCATGTGGAATAGGTATTTCTATTTATCTCTTGTGGGATATAAGAAATATAATAACTGATTATTTTTATATTATATGCCTCAAGGCTTGCAGCTAGGACCTATGACAAATTTTCTTTCTATGTAAAATTAATCATTAAATATAAAATGTTGCTTTCCAAGTGTTATTACAATAGTATCATTAAGATACCACAAACTACATGTTCCACAAAAATACATTTTGTAACTTGAATGCCCAGTTTAATGCTCTTTTTAAGTACAGCAGTTCAACCTTAACACTTAACTTATGTAAGTCTCGTAAGTCATAAAAAAGTGTCAGGAAGATACAGGAGGAGCCATCATGAGCACAAAAAAGAAGTTCTTGTCTCCCTATAGAGACATCTGATAAGACCCCATCTAAAATAATGTATGCAGTACTGGAGGCCTTATCATTATAAAGTTATAGACATAGTTATTAAACTCAATGGAAAACATGATGCACAATCTACTTTGCAAACCATGGGAACAGACTAGAAGAGTTCAACATGAATAATCTGGGGAAAGAAGGCAGCGGTGAGACAGTAAAGGAAATTTTAATTACCTTAACTGGAATATATAGAGTCCAAGTGGGTGCCATATTTTAAATGAAAAAAATAATGGGCAACAGCAAAAGTGCACAACCTGGAGCTGCACACCTGAAAGTGCAGAAACACAGGTGCAGGATGAAGGAAATTGTATTCTGAAGATGTATTGATTTCAAAACTGTAGACAACTTTTCTTAAAAAGGAAGGGAAAATAAAAAAAAAGAAGAATAAAAAATATTTAAATGTAGTTGTCTGAAAAGCTATACAACAGATACAGAAATGAACAGACTGTTAGGTGATCCTTCTGTGCTCTAAAATGTTATACTTACTGCAGTCTAATGTAGTTGTCCATTTCCTTGTCGTCTTCAATTTTGCCTAGAGGGACATTTCAAACAGACCAAAAAAAAAATAAATAAAACTTCAACAACTTGGAAACTTATTAAAAAAATCCACAGGAGAAAGTCACATTGCACTCCATCCCCTTGCATAAATATACTAACTGCATCTGCACTGCTGCACAGAAAAGAGAGAAGATGTCTGAGTTTTGCCTAACAGCTCTTCACAGCCTAAATAAGATAATAAGCATTGCCTCCTCCTATAGTCCAAGACGGTTACTTATATTGGTAGCACATTCAAATATCCCTGGAAATTATTATCGTTACTTCATTAATGTCCGAATTAGTAGAATTACCTTTTGCTCCTATTCCAGATTACTCTAGTTTCTGCTTACGTTTCCTTATTTTGTAATTTAATATCTCCCAGTGTACTGGACTCTAATCATTAGATGTTGTTATTGCAGTGGGCAATGCTCCCTTTGTTCTTTAGTGTTCTTTAGTCTTCAAACTTTTATTTATGCTTTCTGTTTCTTACCATTTGGCATTGGATGATCCCTAATATTTTGACGTTTTGTACTGTTTGTGTGATCAATATGTGAATTATGCATTATATTTCACTGCTTTAGTCATGTTACCAGTTATAAGTAACCTAATTTAAAGCTTAGGGGCAGGATTTAAAAGATCATTGAAATTCTGACCTTTGTCTAACTATTTCAAATGCAGTTGGAAATCCAAGCAATTTCACATTTACTCTAACTTATCATTTCTGATTATTTTAATCCTGCTAGAAATTATATCTCTGCTCTTTTTCAGATGCTTGGCAAATTCTGTTTAACCCTATTATAAAAATTATTTTTAATTTTGAGAACCATTTCCAAATACTCTAGTTTTGTCAGCAGTTGGTGTAGTGTTAAAACACAGTGAAATATTATTGTCTTGATAAAATACTGTATATACTTATGGCTAAACTGATATTTGTTTTTAACTTCACAAGTTTTAATATCTGTAGAGCCACAGAGTGAAGTTAATGAACTGCAAATGGGTTACAACCTGCAGGGCAGGATTTGGTTTCCACGGCATGCAAATGAAAAGTATGTAAATTTAATCCAAGCTCTTAAATTCCACATGCCTTTGAGCTTAGATTTCAAGTGCCATGCATTTACTATGATTTATAAGGTTCATGCTGCATTATCTGAAACTGTGCAGTCAAATAAAAATGATAATTTGTCTCAATTCAGGTGCTTTTCCGCTGCCAGCCTTTTGTGGACAGAATGCAACAGTGAACTTTATTCACAGCTGAGGCCCTGGATTGTTTCATTCTGATAAGCAGCAGTGCAGTAGTTAGCAAACACTTCACACAACATTTCCACACACACAAATGTGTCAGAGAGAAGGATTAACCATAGCTGTCGAGACAATAAGTATAATGATGCTTCTCTCAGGTAATCATGTCTGCACCATCTTGCAAGGCAGTTCTTGTACAACAAACACCAGAGGTTAGGTAAAGGGCTTGGATAATGAGATGAGTATCCCAGAGCATGGCTTTAATATGTAGGTAAAGCCCAGTGAAAAACTAGAGCAGCTAACCTAGCACAAAATCCCAGCGCAGAGATGAAATCTTCTCAGAGGGCCAGCATGTCCTTTTCCCTTGATAACCGCAGATCTTGCAAAGTAAGTGAGAGGGACAGAAAAAATTCTAAACAGAACTTAAACAAGTACCTGCAGCAGCAGCAGTTACCACGGACCAGTCTTTTGTTTCATCTCATTAACTTAGACTCTGAGAAAGCCAGCGTTTATATCACATTATCGAAGGATGAAAATAGTGAACGGTATTTTATCGAACCTAAAATATCTAAATCACATAATATCGAACATTCAGAACAGCAAATTTTTTCCTTGGGAAAAAATTTGCCATTCCGAAACACATACACACAACACAAGCAAACCTAAGAAACATCAATGCACACACATACACTTATAATCCTACAACTAACGCTACCCTAAACTATACAGACACTACTATCTATCCACTTACCTTAACCAAAACCCTAACTCTAAGGTCCATCAATATCGCACACTCACCTAACCCACGCCTTAACCCTAACTCACTTAACCTGCCCCAACCCTAATTCACCAAACCCGCACCCTAACCCTAACTTACTTAACCCGCCCCAACCCTAACTCACCTAACCCGCACCCTAATCCTAACAACCACACAATCGCACACTTACCTGAACCTGACCCATAAATTTCCACCACAGCGCTGAAAATAGTGAAGCCACAAAACTGGCCAACCTAATTCTTTCCCTAGGAAAGAATTCGATGTTCTGCAGCTTTGCTATTTTTAGCGTTCACTCAAAACGGGTCGATATTAGAACATTCGAAGTTTTACAACTTCGATGTTCTGATATAGACCCAAAAGCCATGGTGAGATAGCATGGAAAGAATAAAAAAAATAAAATACAAAGTTATAAAAAAAAGTAACTGCACTTTGTGCGTGTGTGTGTGTGTGTGTGTGTGTGTGTGTGTGTGTGTGTGTGTGTGTGTGTGTGTGTGGTGTGAAAACTGTACTTGTATGTTAGAGGAAGAGATCAGTATGTAGATAACAACAATGTCCTGAAATAAATTTATTTTATGTATTTCTTTATTTGAACTCGAAATCGCACATTCAAATTGCTGTGTACATTTAACATCTGTGTGGTTGTGTGTCTCTGTATATAAGTATGGGTTTGTGTGTCTCTGCATCTGCCTCTGCATGTCTTTTCATGCTTTGTGTTGTGTCTTTGTGGCTTTCTGTGGTTGTTACACTGAGTTTCTTTACATGCGAGAGTCTCTCTCTTTCTCTCTGCCTCTTGTCTGCGCCTTTGCATGTGTTTGCTGCTGCATTTGTATGTAAGCAAATGTGTATATCCATGTATAATTCTTACACAACTTATATTTTGAATGTAAATTACTTGCTTCAACAGTAATTACATGTCCTACAGCAACTTTAAAAACTTTAGGCAGAGAAACTGCTTTACATCAGGTATATACAAAAGTATATATTAATCATAAAACAAATACAAAACAATTTAACAGATAGCCTATTGTCTAAACATAATAATGCCCTTCATGCTATATTTTGCAGGGAAATACCAGACTTTTGGGAGAGGTCCTTCACCAATGGCTTTGGGCTTTACAATACCGCTGGATGGTCCATATTTTCCCTGTAATGCCTACCCTATCAGGCATTATTGTTTGTGTAATCTGTTATAAGACATGTTGCAGATCCTACACTTTTGCAGTACAACAAGAAAATTAGCAGGTCTTCTGCAAGTGCCTGAGTCACACAGCCTTGCCTGAACTCAACAACATGTTCGGACAATGTGTGGCAGGTTTGTGGAGAGAGTAAAAATGGTGCATCTCACTTGAACACATAGTTGAGTTTAAGCAAAGTAAGTATGTCAGGCATGAGATGAGAGCAGGAAGAGGTGGGATCACAGAGTAGGATTTCTTGCAGTGATCAGGAAGGGGAGGCTGTTAGCTTTAGATAACAGAGGGGTAGATTCATAGTTAGGAAGGCAGACAGGAGTTTAGGGTTAAGGAGTGGTAGTGGATTATCTAGGGAGTGGGAGTTGTAAAGAGTGAGCAGGGGCTTTAGGTTTGGAAAGGGGGCAATAGAGTTTTATGGTGAAGAAGGGGTAGATGACATTAGCTTTAGAAAGAAGAGAATAGAGTTTTAGGGTGAAGAAGGGGAAAGGGGAATTAAGGTTTAGAAAAGAGGGAATAGAGTTTTAGGGTGAAGAAGGGATAAGGGACTTTAGGTTTAGGGGAGTCTTAGGGTTAGCGATCGATTAGGAAATTTATAGTTATTTGTGGGTGATGAGATTGTGTGGTTAGGGAATAAGGATTCATGTTAGGGTTAGAGATCAGGTAGGAGGTTTATGATTAGAGTTAGGTCTTTGGTAGTGCTATGCAGTTCAGTAGGTTTTGTTAACCGTATGACTAGATAATTATATAGGTTCAGGTTAGTAAGAATTAAGGTACACACCATTTGGAGAAAGTGGCAGAGAGCAAGTGTTTTGCAAACTATTAGCATGTGAGCACTTGTTATAGACCCAGATTTTCCAGTTGGACTCATCTTCTTTTAGAATGGCTTCAAGTGACTGAAGGCCTAAACCAGCATATGCTTCCCTGAAAGAAATGAGACTTATTTTGCTTTTATTCAACATTTACATCAAAGTAGTGCTGCCTCTCTAGTGAGCAGGACCACTGGAAATTTGTGGAAAATGTTATGAAAAATGTAGAAATCTTACGCAAATAATACCAGAATATTGTAGGCTTCAGTGCATAACCAGCAGCCCCACAACCGTTTTCTAATTTGGTATATGGTATACTATAGAGCATAGCTGGCTTATCCAGCACCAGGCCATGATATGGCAAACAGCCAAGTTCTGTTACCCTCTTTTCCCCCATTCATAAAAAGAAAATAAAACATTTACATTCTCAGTTAAAGCGTCTACTGTGTGACGACATGCGTGAATGGGCGTTCCTTAGTTTGAAGGTTTGTGCTAGGGCCCGCAAGCCAGCATGTAAAACTCTACTGCCAATCATAGCGGAGACGGACTGTGGGGCCAACCTAACCCGGAAAAGCCAAACACACACACACACTTTACTGTAGCAAGCCACTTGTTACAGCCAGATCCCTACCCCTCAGCCCTCCAGTTCAAGAGAAAAATAAATACTTCTACTTTTACTGTAGTAAGCAAATCCATGAAAAAAATTATGGCTTTTACTTTTCTAAACTGTCTGAAGCCATTTACTACAGCTTAACAGACACAGTGATAAGGTGGCCTTCAGTTAATTCAGTTAATGCAGGAACTGTAGATGTTGCCCCTAATACCTTGCACCTATTTACACATATCAGTTACCTTTTTATCAATGAAAAGTTCCCTGTCTATCCTAACTTAGAATTCATGCTAACACAAAACCTAAGTGGTGCAACTGGGAATAAACATATACTGCAACATTCTGTTAAGCTGTTGCTTTCCTTTGTAAGATCTATTTGAATATGAACATAGCTTCACCATTAAAAAAAAAACAGTTTCACCATTTTGTAATAAAACATATAGTATCATAAATTTCATAAAAGTTGTGGATTTTGTGCAGAAAATTAGATGAAAACTAAATAACTGCAGAAAAAAATGGTATGTGAAGTTTTCCCATCAGTAAGTATATTAAGCAGAAAGCTCTTGCCAACCCACCCTGCTTCCTGCAATTGATATATCAATTTATAAGTCGATTTTTTTAAAACATATAATATATATATCTATATCTATAATATATATATATATATATATATATATATATATATATATATATATATATATATATATATATATATATGGTTTACCTTCAAATACTCAATCACACATGATCGACCGGCCACTTAATCGAACCATTTCTGCAAAACCAAAGCGCAAAACTTTTAAAATGTCAAAATAATGTTGAAATTCAACATTTCCAGCCATGCCACACCTCCACACCAGTGCAACCATGGGTCAAAAAGGGGGAGAGGTTTGCCATTCCGTTATGTGGAATTCAATGTTGGAGATGTTCGCACTTCGGTATTCGCGGAAGCGGTTTCGCCCATAATCGGATTGACGATATGAAGGTATATATATATATATATATATATATATATATATATATATATATATATATATATATCATCGAGACCAAATCATCGAAAACTCATATCATCGAATCTCAAATCATTGAAAACTACAAAGCAACTACAAATAACATTCCACAAAGTATTTACTACATTTATGCAGGGGGGGCAAGCCCCCCTGCACCCCCACACCCCCCATAAATAAATATACTAACTCCAAGGTCGCACTACAGTGGGGGAAAAAGGTAATTTCCTAACCCCACTGTAGTGCGACCTTGGAGTTGGTATATTTAATTACGGGGAGTGTGGGGGGTGGAACCCCACACATGGGGGGTGCAGGGTGGATTACACCCCTGCATAAAGGTAGTAAACAGTGTCTGGGATGTTATTTATAGTTGCTTTATAGTTTTCAATGATTTGAGATTCAGTGATATGAGCTTTCGACGATTTGGTCTCAATGATTTGAAATTCGATTAAATGATAATTCGATGATATGAAGTGGAACCATATATATATATATATATATATATATATATATATATATATATATATATATATATATATATGTGTGTGTGTGTGATAATGCAAATGAGTTCTGCAAATCACAGCATTATTTTTTATGTGATGAACCTCTGTCTGAAAGTTCCATTACAGTAGTGATTTTTATAATATAAAAGCAACTTTTTTTGGACAGAGGTTAACAAACTCTGCAACCAAGAATTTACTACAGGATTGCTTTGTTTTGTGAACTTGATTGAACTGCCTGTCTACCCCAGTCTAATACCATTACCAACTACACCTAATAATTATATACAGTAACTCTGAGCTCATTGAAACTAGGAGTAAATGAATAGCTCTATTATAATAGAACCTTCTACATATTCTCACTACTCTAGACATTAAAACTGAAAGCCTCCGAATTTCAGTGGAAACTCCCGTCCTTGGAATAATGTTAATCCCTCAAACTATCCACATATCTGTCTTGTTTCTTCAGTGATTATCCAAAGCTGGACTGTTTGACATGCCTGTACTCTCAGAATATCCAGTCTACCTTTGGGGAGTAATATTGAAGCAATACCACTTTCATACAGATGCAACTTGAGGAGCTGCAACTCTAAAGTATCATAACCAATGCCATTTCCATACAGCGATAAAGCCCTGACATGACGGAGACAACCTGAGCTCATTTACTGGCTCAGATACTTATTGGAGCTGGTGTGGGTGAAGGAGGAAGTGATGAGGCTTAACCTGTTCACATCTCCTTATACTGAAGGTTTGGGACACATACTTGTAGCTACACTGATTTCCCCAGTGAAGATTAGAGAAACTTGTATTAAGGCCTTGCCAGATATGGAGATAGGGACATCTCGATAATTTATGTTACCATGGAACTGAGTAACAGCCCATCATTGATACTAATTACACTATGAGTAGAATAGTCTGCATGTACAGGGAATTAGGTATCTCCAAAAAAAATAAATAAATAAACAAAATAAAAAATACTGCCTTACTGATGATAGCAGCATTCGTCATGCTTTACATTTACCTGATGTGAATGAATAGGCCAAGGGATATCTACCTTAACGGAAAACAATGTCCCTCTAAAGCAGTCCAGGGTGTAGGCCTAATGCTCTTGTCTGTCACTGATTTCATTTTCTATTTTCAGGAGGAAGTGCTGTTTGCAACAGTTCTGTTTGCCATTCCTGTTTAAACTTGTGTTAATTTTATACAAATGCCTACAGTCCTGTATAGCTTTCCATCCATATTTCTAATGAATAACATATGACCTTAGATTAGTTGCTTCTGGTTTAGGCTTTAAAACATCCTCATGGCTTTTGTATTACTACTCTTACCTCCAGCTTTTAAATCTGGTACACTTCTGTGGTTGCTATCATAACAGTTTCTATGCCTGATTTCTTCCTCAATCATATTCTTCATGCTCAGATTTTCAGACATTATTAATGCAGTTGATATAGGCAATATGCTTTTTAGCCATGTGCCCATTGACAGTTGAGCTGGTAAGAGACTGACTACCTGCAGGGGAGTATTCCAAATCTAAAATGACAATCTTCATAGCTAGTACTATTACTGATTTTTCTTTTTTAACATCTGTAAGTACTCTTGCTGCATGCATATCTGCACCACTCTTCTTTTAAGATCACAACTCCTATACCATTCTAATACGTTTTTATGCAAAACAGCTGCCTCGATGCTCAATGTGTCTGCAGTATTTTTTATGTTTCTATATTTTAAATAGTTCCCTGAGTATTTCCAACTCTTTTCATGCTTTGCATGCTTGGTCATGCTAGGCTACACTTTGCTGTAGCAACTTTCCTTGAGGCAAGGTTATCTCAGAAATATTATGTATATATTTTATGCAATACTTTATCATTCATTGAAAATTTTGTAATGCCTACCTGTCTTCTAGCTCTAACATCTGTACAATTTCTTGAACTTCCTCTGTTTTAGACTTCAATCACTTGGGTATTAAAATATGAATCATATATTTTAGGTGTGTCCCTTTGAACGTACTTAATGTGAAATGATGCTTCTTAATCTATCCAACAGCTATATCAGACCTCTACCATTTTATTCTTGAGTCTGGACACAGACTAATAGATCAAATCATATTTACAGCACCTTCCAAACTACCAAATGCAAGAATAATAGCTCTTTGGATCCTATCTGGAGTGGATGAAATATCAAATGGAAGCCTAAGGAATTGGAACCTAATAATGGGGCATGAAATGTACACAATTTATAACTTTCTTAATTAAACTTCATCTGCTTAATCCCAGATCTACATCTAATACTGAAACTAAAATTGTGTTTACCATGAGTAAGGTCAATTCATCAGTTGTAAATAATAGTTAATAGTCTGTTTTAATGCATATCTTGACTTGCTTTAAAACATTAACTATTCAGTTCACCTGTTCTAGTAGTTCTGACTTCTTCTCAGTGATACTTAAGCTTTTCAGTCACTCCAGTCTCTGGTATATTCCATGCCTGATAACTGGTAGCACTTCTCCTGGAGCATGCATCAGTATACTACTTCAGAATTTGTTTGTTCTTGATATTCTCCTGACAAACTTCTTGATCCTGCACATAAATATGGTCATGAAAGTTATTATTGCTATACTCCTGTACAGCTCTAAAGACTCTCAGGATTTCTTTGTAAGTATGTGACTGGGTCTTTATAAACACACTCTTTGCTATGACATTGTGAATGTATTTTACCATTCCTTGACCCTCACAAAACAAATATCCAAAATATTAGGATAATTTATTTCTTTAAGTGTTAAAATTTGAAACTCAATCTTGTACTTCTTATTCACAGCAGGGATAGCCACTCTACAGTTGACACTTGGCTCTAGATGATTGACACTATAGAAGTGACACCGTGACCACATATGCAAAAAATGGGACAAAGGGGTTGTGGATGGATGGATTTTGTACTGCTTATTACCTTCAGCAAAACTGAATCCTACAGGTGTACTTGGTGTCCTAGTACATTAGCAGCGTGAATACAGCACTGTATCTTGGTCAGTGTAGCTGCAGTGATCCAAAAGTGTATTCATGTAAAATGTTGTAACCTTAATTTATGCCTGTTGTACATTCAACGTGTTACCTTTTAATTCTCAACATCTTTTGCTAGTAGCCTGCCTTGTAGTCTTGCTTCAATGTCTCTGATCTATTTTAGACTTTAACCTACCATTTGCTTTCTAGTGCCAACAAACAAATATTGTGTTTGTCTTATAATCAGTAACAAGCAATTAGTTTTCAGCATGCTTGTTTCTTTTAAACATTTTTGAAAAATAGCACAGACTCTAGAAGATTAATTAAACTGAGGGTAAAATGTCCTCTTATATTGTACACTTGTACAGAAGACTTGAATTTCATCATAACGTGTCTGAGTACTTCATAGCTCTCGTTCTTGTCTACATTACTGTTATAATACACTGCACTGATTCCAAAAGAGTTGCTCTCAGCGTAAGTGACCACTTACATTGACAGCAGGTGGTTTGGCATCTGCCCCCTACTGTAAGCCCATTTATAGATAGGCCTTACACCAAAGTAAGTCACTTACACTGAGAGCGGGTCTTTCAGAATCAGGGCAGGCTTACACTGAGTGCAACTCTTTTGGAATCTGGCCCATTGTTTCTCTTGATCTTATTGTTGCCTCATTATTTGACTTTCATTTTATCTTATACAATTGTATTCCGTAGGTTAATCATTCTAATATTGCAAATGTTGCCACATTTGCTCTGCATACATCCACAGGTATTGATAGGGTCAAGTTTGTCTTAATAGTCTGCCTTTGCTTGATAATTACATTTTTCAGCAACCATTTATATCTATTTTTAACAAATCATGCAACTCAATGCATTCAATATGTTGTATCTCAGTTCTTTGCTCACTAATATAAGCATCCTTAGTCTCTGCAGAACATTTATGTTGTTGTAAGAAACAAAAGGCAAATAAACGTATTTAAACAATTTTATTGAATCTGAATGTTTCTGCAGCAATTGTATCATTAAAACTTTTTCTTGCTGGCCTCCACTGAAAAAGGACAGCTGTGCCCAGACTATTCCAGCTGGCAAATGCATGTAAATACACAAAATGGCAATTTTTAAAGGTACACACTAATTCTTCAATGTATCTTTTTCCTCTTCAAGAAACATAATGTTAAATAATTCCTGGACTTCGTCCTGACATTCAGAAATATAGCAAGCATCGCTTTTCCTGTTTTCTTATCTCTTACTTGCAATAAGGAATAGATCACATTTCTGAGTCCAGTCCTAGTCATAGCAGAGACAACATTTTCTGCTGTAAATTATACTTCTGTGTTTCCACAGAGTAAAGCTGTTGGGAACAAATACAGTTCTTCACTTCAGAAAATATTTCTTAATTTCTGATACCATGTACATCTAGATGTTTGTCAGAATGCTCAGTATACAACAGAGGTTATGTTGATATGCTTAAGCCTCTGTGATTCACTTATTCAGACTGCCTTCTAGAAGGAATGCAAATAACACAGCACACAGATGTCTATAATTAGGCATGACAATATCTAAAGCTAATCACTCCATATACTCCACCCTGTCTGTCTTGTACTAGAAAAAGAGGTAAGATATGTTAGAATTAAGAAAGACTCAGGCATTGCAATGGTCTCTTCGAGCCACAGATAATTTTAGTGACAATGTTAGCAGACAGCTAATTGTCTCAGATGAGAGAGCAGATCATAGCATGTAATACTTTTTAATTTTTGCCTATAAGACTTTCAGGGATCCAAGGAGTAGTTATTCACAACAGTTTGCTGACTGTGTTTAATCATTCCTTTCTGTCTGTCTTATTTAAAATGTCCATTTCATATCTCCTAAACCAATATCACACTCCCCTCTATCTTATGGTCTTAAGGCCTCCTCTGAGAAGAGCTAGCCTATGGTCATATTTGTTCTTCTCCATTCCATGGGTCTTTCTCCTAGCTGTCCTCTGGACTTCATTCAGCATCCTATTGTCATTTTCCTTATTTGGCTTCCTTATAATGCTACATGTATAGAAGACATTGTACAAAATCTATTAGAGTGGAAACACTCCAATAATTCCCGCAGCTTTGCTCCTGGTGGTAAAATGCAGCTGTAACAATAGCATCATATTCTTGTCCTGCTCTGTTCCTTTCAGTTCCATTCCCACAACTGATACTTTACAACACCAAATTGCAGTACTTTTGCATCTGTATGTTTTGAAATGTATTACTTTTATGTCCCCTCCTTTAGCTTTCCCAAATCATTCACTAGATTCCTTCTCCTATCCTCTACTGATGCCCCTATCTTTGTATTATCAACAAAGTTATAGATTCTATTGTTTCTTCCCTCATATATGTCTGAGACAGACACAGCAAAGTGTACTGGATCATGGACAGAACCCTGAGGTGATCTGTCTTATTCCTGGTAAAGTCCCTCTGACAAAACCCCATCTTGCCCCTCAACCTTTTAGCTACGCATTTCCTCAGCCTTGGTGCTACCACCCAGCACCTTCATTTTTTTCATATCTGTGCCCTGTGTGGGGCTGAACCAAAGACATTATTGAAGTCCATGTACAGTATACCTACCAGCAGTCCCATGTCAAATTTACCTGCAACCCAGTCAAAAAAAATGTATCATGTTTGACAAACAGCTCTTGGTGGCACACTTACATTCTGCCTGTATTCTGGTACTTCTATATTATTCATTGTTTTCTTAATTAAGGATAAACCCTGTTCTGTCAGTTCCATCTGATCTTCTATTAATCCCCAACTTATCACATTTATTTCTTAAGTATGTTTTTTTTAACATGAATGTCAGGACCTTCTCTACTTTCTACCTCTATTCCTACCAAAAGTCCTTCCTTCTGAGCACTTCTATTTTTATTTTTGTTTCTTGTAGTATCTCTAATTTGCATATTAGCCTCTGTCTTCCTTCAGTCCTCTCTTCTGGTTCTTCCCATGTTTCCTAGATCACATTGTCCACCACTGTCATTGTTTTACTGGTTTCCATTTTGATTGATACTTTCACTGTTGCTTTAATTCTGTCCGACCACCCCACTCTTATCATTGTCTCTCCTTTTTCTTCTAGACTTTTTGAAATATTTCAAATATTTACCATATGTCAATTCATCTGACTTTCCAGTTTCAACTTGACCTTATTCTAATTCCATTTTGGCCTATGATATCCTCCCATTCTTTCCTTGACAATCATGGGGGTTGTGGTTAAATGCTCCACTCATACTGCTGATTAGACTGCATGCTATGTCAGGGATAGCTACTAGATGGCGGTATCTCACTTTTGTCTTTCATAGAACCTAGTGTAACCTATCGCCTTGATTCTCCCTGACACTTGCAAAAATGAATTGCTTTTCTCTGCTTTTCTCCCTATGTCTATCTACCCATGTATTATCTGCTTAATTATGCCTATTCTACTCCCTTTGCTCCCCCACCATGTCTACTTTCTCATTAAGCATTATGTTGAAATTACTTCTTTCTCTAGGGTCTGTGCCATACCTCTCAATCTCTTAGCACAAGAAATCTGGACAAAGCCTTGCAAAATGGGGGGACAAAGGCCCAAAAATAGGGACACATTTTAAATATTGCTTTTATAAGCTTATAAAGCTGCTAGAATTACAGGGTTTATGTTAACATAAATTTTCTGAAGTATTTGAATTCTAAAACTGTATGTCATTATTTAGTAACTTCACTCCTCAGCTCATCCCAATTATTTGCCAGAAAACCATAAATTTTAGGAGGAACAGACCAAAAATATGAGTCAAAAATCTGGGCATTCTGCGAAAATCTGGACATTTGAAAAGTATGGTCTGTGCTGCTGCCCACAACTCCATTCTTAGGTGAGTTTGAGATGAAAACATTCAGCTAGAAGGATAGTTGGTTCAATTAGAGGCCTGGGCCCGTGCTATGAGCAGCACAGTGAAGAGCAAAAAATAAACTGCAATAAATAAACTATATAACAAAAATCAAAAGGAAAAAAATTGCTGTTCAGAACCAAGAAGAAGCAGGTGCCCAATTGGAAGCAGTCTCTCCTGAGCCTGAACAAGTAAATAAGAGCACTAGTAAAATCCTCTAAAGCCAAATTCCAGTCCAAACTGGCCACATCTACTAGACACAATCATAAGGCCTTCTTCACATATGTCCACAGTCTCAAAGGAAGCACCTAGATATGTTTAGAACTGGTGGTGAAGGACACCATATACACAAATGCTGTAGATATATCGAAACTACTGGCTGACAGATTCAGTGAAAACGTCACCCCTCTGTCCCCCTCATCAGTAAATCAGGACATCCCCAGTATCTACTCCTCTCCCCTTATCTCTAGGGAACAGGTCATCACTGCCCTCTCAAAGACAAAAAATACAGCCTCCATGGGACCCAATAACATCCCAGGCTGCATCCTACATGAACTCAGGCATGAACATTATGCACCATATTCAACCAAAGCCTGAGTACCGGCCTTTCCCCAGATGAGTGGAGGACAGACACTGTCATCCCTTTACACAAAGGTGGAGCGTCCACCTATCTGGTAAATTATAGACCCATCAGCCTAACTAGCCTGATATGAAAGGTCATGGAACTGATTTTCATGGGTCTCATCAACAGGGTCATTGACACCCTCCAAACACTTAACCACACACACTTTGGCTTTATCAAGGGGAGGTCATGTCTGTTAAATCTGGTCAACTTCTTTGAGACAGTCACCAAAGCCATAGATGAGGGAAAGATGGTGCACACCGTCTACCTTGGCCTGGCCAAAGCCTTCAACACTATTCCTCACTCGAGCATAATAGATACACTCTCTCAACTAGGCATCAATCAATATGTTACCAGATGGGTAGCAAAACTGGCTCATTGATAAAACGCACCTAATCAAAATAGGGGAAGCCACCTCAAGCAGTAGACCCATAATGAGCAGCATACCCCAGGGATTGGTCTTGGGGGCCTCTGTTATTTGGGATATACTTATCTAAGGTGCAGGCTAAAACCAGTGGGCTATGGCTGACCAAGTTTGTAGATGACTGCAAGGTGGGCATGGTTATCAATTCACCAAGTGATTTTGGATGTCCTCCAAGAGGGTCTAACCCAAACAAATGACTGGTGCTAGAAACATGGCCTCAAGTTGAATGCCAAACAATGCATCATCATCCCCACAAATTATAACATTAATAACATCCTAAGCACACAATCAGTCATGAGGGATTTTGGCATGCAGGTTGATAGCAACCTGATTTTTTACCACCATGTTGCTTCCATTGTATGGAAAGCTTTCTACATGGCCCACCTCATAAGTAAGGGTATCTCATCCAGGGACAAGGGGGTCATAACATCCCTGTATTCTTCCCTTATAAGCATAATTATTGAGTGCAATGCCCCCTTTGGCATGTACCATGCAAAGCACATGCAGCAGCTGGAGAGACCACAGAGGTTCCTCACTAGGAGAATCCAGGGCCTCAAACTTCTACCCTACACAGAGGCAAAAAGCCTTGTCCTTCTACTCAGTTTCATACTGACTCCTCAGCAGTGACCTCTGTCTGGGATACAAAGCAGTCTCAGACCCTGCCTTGATGGAACTGCTGCATATCCACAAGTCAAGCTCCACTCGAGTAACCTGCACATGCAACCTCAACCTGGTCTGTGACATCAATAACATTTTTTGGCAGGACAGATTTGTGTCCGAGAGGCTCCACCATCTGTGGACTAGACTCCCTCTCTATGTTAAGCAGAGTACCTCATTATCCCTTTTTAAGCGCAACCTGGATAACTGGATGGGAAATGGAAAATACACCCCTGGGATTCCACCTGTGTCCCTGCTGGACAGGGGCTTTGGCTGCTGACTTGTCTTGTCTAAACATAGGCTAAACTCTTGGCTAGGCTTATAAGGACCCCAGGGCCAATAACCTAGTAATTTCCTTTGATCCTATGAAAAAAAAAAAAAAGAAATGGACATTCCTTCTACTGGCGCATCAACCAGGTAGCCAGATCCATGAAAAGACTCCCCCTTCCTCCAGCCCCAATCACTCATGTCCCATTTCTGTATTTCTGTGCCCTGCCCTCAAACCTCCTTTGACATATTTCATTAATAATAATAATAAAAAAACATTTCTTTTTTTAAACTGTAGCAGACAGTTGTTGCAGTTTATACCTGCCTGTATAGATGTTTCAGTACTCATGTTTAGTTTACAAAATTCATTTTAAACTGTAGCAAACTGCTTTCTACAGTGTAGCAAACAGTTGCTACAATTTATACCCTGCCTGCATGGAGCTCTACAGTGCCTCCATACAGGCAATGGCAACAGGTCAGGATTGAATCTTGTGCATTGTAGATGGGAAGCGAAGACCTTCATCATTATGCCAACTGGGGGAATAGCTGTATACACCAACTACTTTGGGCAATAACTATGGAGTGCAGAATCCTCAAGATAGGAGAACATGGATTACAGACTGCATACCATGTTAGGAATAGCCACTAAATGGTGTAAAAATTGGCTGTAGGTGATTTGGTTGCATTGACTAATACTGCCAAAAATGGACATTGCTATTTACAGGTGATAAGTGAGTTGAGGACATGGCCTATTCTGACCTATGCTAGTGACCCATGCTAATAGTGGTATGGGTGTATGTGCCCCCTACTGGCCAGAGTGTGTGTGTCCTTTATAAAGCTCAGCAGCCCTGGGTCAATAAGCTACTGGGCAGGCAGTGTGCAGTTGCCTAGTCTGGATTACTTGGTATAGCACATGAGCTACAAATTGCTGCATTCAATGTAGGTTTACTGGCAGGTAGCAGCTTAGAAATAGATGGCTTGATGGTAAAGTAGAGGCTGGACATCCTATGTATCTAGGAGATGAGATGGAAGGGTAGTGCAGGAAAACCACTTGGCTTAGGATCCAGAGTCTACTGTTCAGGAGGAAGACAGACTAGAAGTGATCTGGCAATTGTGGTGACGGAGAAGCTTCAGAAGACAGTGAGGGATGAATTAATGACAGACTCATGGCACTCAGAATCCAGCCTAATGATAGAGCAGTATTCATAATTTCTGCCTATGGTCCACAGCAAGGTTGAGATAGTGAGGACAAGAGTGCATTCAAACAGCAGTTGCAGGACCTAGTAGGTAAACCAGGGCAACAGGAAATTGTGTTGATAATGGGTGACCTGAATGCACACCATGGGACAGACAGAACAGGATATTGAAGACTGACTGGATCATCTTGTGTGGTGCAACAGGAATAAAGAAGGAGAGGCCATTCTAGACTTCTGTCCTGCAGATGGCTTGATGGCAGCCAAGACAGGGTTCAACAAGAGAAACAGTGACAAGATGACAAACAAGAGTGGCCAAAGTGAAACTCACGTAGAGTTTCTCATAGTAAGGAAAGGGCATTCGGGTAGAATCAATGATTGCAAAGTCATCCTCAGTGAATCAGCTGGCCTGCAGCCACAGATCAGGCTAGAAAGAAATACTGGTTCACTAACAAAGAAGCTAAGAAAGGACTTGCAGTAGTAAAGAACAAGGCATCAGAGGCACTCTACCAGCTACTAGAAAGTCAGTGACTAGATGGCACAAAGAAGCTATATTGGGCTGCAAGGCAAAGACAGAAAGATAAAGGGGTTTCATAAGGGTTGCCAGCAACAACTGCTCACCAGTTCACAGGACATCAAAGGCAGATGGAAGGAGTACTTCCAACTGCTTAGGAATGAAAAAGACACCACAAAAGATGTATTGCCCAAAACACATCCTGCAATAAGAGAAGATGAGGAACCAACCATAGAAGAAGTAATAACCATACTAAAGAAAATGAAGTCAGGGAAAGCAGCAGGCTCAGATGAGGTCACAGTAGATATGACTAAGATGTTAGGTGAGATAGGGGAAAAAACATTCCTGAGGGTACTCATAGCAGTGTGGAAAGAACAGAGCATCCCAGATCACTGGAGAATAAACATACTAGTGCAAGTGTTCATGAGCAAAGGGGACATTCACAACTGTGGGCAGTATGAAGGTATCAAACTCCTGTCACACTGCGTGAAAGTTCTAGGAAAGGTGATTGCTAAATGAATATTCAGAGTAGTAGAAAGTAAGATGGGAGATGAGCAACTGGGATTCTGATAAGGATGCAGTACAACTGATGTGGTGTTTGCAGTGAGACAGATAGCTGAGAAGTAGCTAGAGATGAGGAAAGAGTCCAACTGGGTATTCCTAGACTTGGAGCAAACATATGACAAGGTCCCAAGAAAGCTGATTTGGGCAGTCCTGCAGTGATCTGAAGTCCCAGAAACACTGGCAGCATTAGTGCAAGCTATGTACAAGGACCCAATGATTCAAGTATGAACAGTGTTTGGTCTCACAGATGGTCTCACAGTAAGCAGTGGGTGTACACAAGGGTTCTGCTCTGAGCGCACTGACATTCATACTGATGATGGACTACATTAGCAAACCAGTCAGAGGGGACAGATCAACAGAGTTGCTGTATGCAGATGATGTGGCATTACAGGCAGATTCTGAACAAGAACTTCAGTAAAGGACAGGGGAATGGAATGAAAAACTGAAGGAACATGGAATGAAACTGAGTACAGATAAGACAATTTTAATGGCAGCAAATGGTGGAGTTCAGAAGAAACTGAAAAGTGAGATAGAAAGGAAAACAGTGGAGCAGATTAACAGCATCAAGTATATAGGAGGGGTGGTGGAGGAGAAGGGAAGACTGAATAAGGAGATCAGAGCTAGAATCAGAGGGCCTGCAGCCAACTGAAGCAGAATGCTAAAGAAGCTGAAAAGTAAGGTGTAGAAAACAGTAGTGTGACTAGTACTACAATATGGTACAGAAACCTGGGCAGTAAAGGCAGAGCAGTTGAGGAAAACAGAGGTGATGGAGGTGAAGTGCCTGAGATGGGTGGCATGATACACACTGTGGGAGAAATGAAGAAATGAGGACATATGAGCAGAAGCCAAAGTAGCTTCCATTGCAGAAAAGGAAAAAGACAACAGGTTACATTGGTTCAGGCACATGTGCAGAAAAGCAGAAGACATTCTGGTGAAGAAGATTTGGGACAGGCAGGAAGAAGGTAAGAGGAAATGAGGACACCCAGCAAAGGGATGGATGGATTATGTGACAAAAGACCTGTGACAGGCATGAGTTCAAAAGAAGGCATGAGTGTGGCACTGAACAGAGAGAGCTGGAAACAGTTGACATGACACCTTGACCCCATGCAGAAAATAGAAAAAAAGGTGTTTATGAGGATGATGATGATGGTGATGATGATGATGATGTCTCCATCTGGGTTTGTTAAATATTAAATTATGTCCTTCACAAATATTGCCAGTTTCTGCTCCTCCCTCTGACAACCCAACCTGCTGACCTCAGATTGTCTCAGTCTCTGTGCTAGAGGTTTGAAATATAGTGAAAATAATAAGGGAGGACAGTGAGAAACCCTGTCTTGTAAATCTACAAATTCTGAATTCTGAAGACACCTTTCTATTTACTTTTTATCACTGCCTTACAGCCCTCATAAATTCCTTTAACCAATGCAACAAAGTCTTTTTGGAAATCCCTGTTTGTCCATTACTTCCTATAAATACATCCAGTAAATCCTGTTGCTTTTACCACATCCAGCCCCATAAATATTAAAGCTTTTCCCACTTCTTCCACTTTCTTTTGTATGAAGTATGCCTTCAATATGTTGTCAAAGGTTTGCCTTCCCTGCACAAACCAAATGTTGTGACACTTTAAATATCTGTGGCAGTTTGTTAAGATAAATTATTTAATTGTTAATTAATAGCATTAGTAACTATTTAATATGATGGCAAATTGAACTGTTTATCCCTTGAAGGCGAGAGGCCGAGGTACCAGGAGCATTAAACATTTTATCTTCATGTGGCTTCTGTATTTGTTTTTTTTCGAGGATTTGATATTCCCTGACTCACTTTCCATGTATCCTAAGTAAAGGATCTGATGCTCTTTGACTCACATTCCATTTACCCAAAGTAAAGGATTTGATGTTCCCTTACTCACATTCCATTTACCCTGAGTAAAGGATTTGATGCTCCCTGATTCACATTCCATTTACCCTAAGTAAAGGATTTGATGTTCCCTGACTCACTTTCCATTTACGCTAACTAAAGGATTTGATGTTCCCTGACTCACTTTACATTTGCCCTAAGTAAAGGATTTTATGCTCCCTGACTCACTTTCCACTTACCTAAGTAAAGGATTTAAGGTTCTCTGACACACTTTCTATTTACCCTAAGTAAAGGATTTGATGTTTCCTCACTCACATTCCATTTACCTTAAGTAAAAGAGTTGATGCTCCCTGACTCGCATTCCATTTACCCTAAGTAAAGGATGTGATGTTACCGGACTCACTTTCCATTTACCCTAAGTAAATGATTTGATGCTCCTTGACTCACTTTCCATTTGCCCTAAGTAAAGGATTTGATGCCCCTGAATCACATTCCATTTACCCTAAGTAAACGATTTGATGCTCCCTGAATCACATTCCATTTACCCTAAGTAAAGGATTTGATATTCCCTGACTCACTTTGCACTTACCATAAGAAAGGATTTCATGCTCCCTGACTCACTTTCCATTTACCCTAAGTAAAGGATTTGATGTTGCCTGACTCACTTTCCATTTAACCTAAGTAAATGATTTGATGCTCCTTGACTCACTTTCAATTTGCCCTAAGTAAACGATTTGATGCTCCCTGAATCACATTCCATTTACCCTAAGTAAAGGATTTGATGCTCCCTGACTCACATTCCATTTACCCTAAGTAAAGGATTTGATGTTCCCTGACTCACTTTGCACTTACCATAAGAAAGGATTTCATGCTCCCTGACTCACTTTCCATTTACCCTAAGTAAAGGATTTGATGTTGCCTGACTCACTTTCCATTTAACCTAAGTAAATGATTTGATGCTCCTTGACTCACTTTCAATTTGCCCTAAGTAAAGGATTTGATGCTCCCTGAATCACATTCTATTTGCCCTAAGTAAAGGATTTGAGGCTCCCTGACTCACTTTCAATTTATCCTAAGTAAAGGATTGAGGCTCCGTGACTCACTTTCCATTTACTGTAAGTAAAGGATTTGATACTCCCTGACTCACTTTCCATTTGCCTTAAGTAAAGGATTTGATGCTCTCTGACTCACTTTCCACTTACCCTAAGTAAAGGATTTGAGGCTCCCTGACACACTTTCCATTTACCCTAAGTAAATGATTTGATGCTCCATGACTCACATTCCATTTACCCTAAGTAAAGGATTTGATGTTCCCTGACTCACATTCCATTTGCCCTAAGTAAATGATTTGATGTTCCCTGACTCACTTTCCATTTACCCTAAGTAAAGGATTTGATGCTCCTTGACTCACTTTCCATTTGCCCTAATAAAGGATTTGATGCTCCCTGACTCACATTCCAATTACCCTAAGTAAAGGATTTGATGCTCTCTGACTCTCATTCCATTTACCCCAAGTAAAGGATTTGATGTTCCCTGACTCACTTTCCACTTACTCTGAGTAAAGGTTTGATGCTCCCTGACTCATTTTCCATTTACCCTAAGTAAAGAATTTGATGCTCCCTGACTCACATTCCATTTATCCTAAGTAAAGGTATTGATGCTCCTTGACTCATTTTCCACTTACCTAAGTAAAGAATTTAAGACTCTCTGACACACTTTCCACTTACTCTAAGTAAAGGATTTCATGCTCCCTGACTCACTTTCTACTTACCCTAAGTAAAGGATTTCATGCTCCCTGACTCACTTTCCATTTACCATAAGTAAAGGATTTGAGGCTCCCTGACTCACTTTCTATTTACTGTAAGTAAAGGATTTGATACTCTCTGACTCACTTTTCATTTGCCCTAAGTAAAGGACTTGAGGCTCCTTGACTCACTTTCCATTTACCCTAAGTAAAGGATTTGATGCCCTCTGACTCACATTCCATTTACCCTAACTAAAGGATTTGATGTTCCCTGACTCACTTCCCACTTACCATGAGTAAAGGATTTGATGCTCCCTGACTCACTTTCCATTTACCCTAAGTAAAGGATTTGATGCTCCCTGACTCACTTTCCATTTATCCTAAGTAAAGGATTTGATGCTCCTTGACTCATTTTCCACTTACCCTAAGTAAAGGATTTGATGCTCCCTGACTCACTTTCTACTTACTCTAACTAAAGGATTTGATGCTCCCTAACTCACTTTCCATTTACCCTAAGTAAAGGATTTGACCCTCCTTGACTCACATTCCATTTACCCTAAGGAAAGGAGATGATGTTCCCTGACTCACATTCAATTTACCCTAAGTAAAGGATTTGATCTTACTTGTCTCAATTTCCATCTACCCTAAGTAAAGGATTTGATGCTCCTTGACTCACTTTCTATTTGTCCTAAGTAAAGGATTTGAAGCAACTTGGCTCACTTTCCACTTACCCTAAGTAAATGATTTGAGGCTTCCTGGCACACTTTCCATTTACCCTAAGTAAAGGATTTGATGATCCCTGACTCACTTTCCATTTACCCTAAGTAAATGATTTCCTGCTCCCTGACTCACTTTCTGTTTGCCCTAAGTAAAGGATTTGAGGCTCCTTGGCTCACTTTCCATTTACTGTAAACAAAGGATTTGATACTCCCTGACTCACTTTCCATTTATCCTAACTAAAGGATTTGATGCTCCCTGACTCACTTTCCATTTAACCTAAGTACAGAATTTGAGGCTCCCTGACTCACTTTCCATTAACCCTAAGTAAAGGATTTGATGCTCCCTGACTCACTTTCCTTTTGCCCTAAGTAAAGGATTTGGTACTCCCTGACTCGCTTGCCATTTACCCTAAGTAAAGGATTTGATACTCCCTGACTCACTTTCCATTTACTCTAAGTAAAGGACTTTATGTTCCTTGACTCACTTTCCACTTACCCTAAGTAAAGGATTTGATGCTCCCTGACTCACATTCCATTTACCTTAAGTAAAAGAGTTGATGCTCCCTGACTCACATTCCATTTACCCTAAGTAAAGGATTTGATGTTGCCTGACTCACTTTCCATTTACCTAAGTAAATGATTTGATGCTCCTTGACTCACTTTCAATTTGCCCTATGTAAAGGATTTGATGCTCCCTGAATCACATTCCATTTACCTTAAGTAAAGGATATGATGCTCCCTGAACCACATTCCATTTGCCCTAAGTAAAGGATTTAATGCTACCTGACTCACATTCCATTTACCCTAAGTAAAGGATTTGATGTTCCCTGACTCACTTTGCACTTACCCTAAGAAAGGATTTCATGCTCCCTAACTCACTTTCCATTTACCCTAATTAAAGGATTTGAGGCTCCCTGAATCACTTTCCATTTATCCTAAGTAAAGGAATTGAGGCTCCCTGACTCACTTTCCATGTATTCTTAGTAAAGGATTTGAGGCTCCCTGACTCACTTTCCATTTTCTGTAAGCAGAGGATTTGATACTCCCTGACTCACTTTCCATTTGCCCTAAGTAAAGGATATGAGGCTCACTGACTCACTTTCCATTTTCCATAGAAAAGAATTTGATGTTCCTTGACTCACATTCCATTTACCCTAAGTAAAGGATTTGATGCTCCTTGACTCACTTTTCATTTGCCCTAGGTAAAGGATTTGATGCTCCCTGACTCACTTTACATTTACCCTAAGTAAAGGATTTGATGCTCCCTGACACACTTTCCTTTACCCTAAGTAAAGGATTTGATGCTCCTTGACTCACTTTTCATTTGCCCTAAGTAAAGGATTTGATGCTCCCTGACTCACATTCCATTTGCCCTAAGTAAATTATTTGATGTTCCCTGACTCACTTTCCATTTACCCTAAGTAAAGGATTTGATGCACCTTGACTCACTTTCCATTTGCCCTAATAAAGAATTTGGATGCTCCCTGACTCACATTCCATTCACCCTAAGTAAAGGATTTGATGCTCTCTGACTCTCATTCCATTCACCCCAAGTAAAGGATTTGATGTTCCCTGACTCACTTTCCACTTACTCTGACCAAAGGTTTGATGCTCCCTGACTCACTTTCCATTTACCCTAAGTAAAGGATTTGATGCTCCCTGACTCACTTTCTACTTACTCTAAGTAAAGGATTTGATGCTCCCTATCTCACTTTCCATTTACCCTAAGTAAAGGATTTGACACTCCTTGACTCACATTCCATTTACCCTAAGTAAAGGAGATAATGATCCCTGACTCACATTCCATTTACCTTAAGTAAAGGATTTGATCTTACCTGACTCACTTTCAATTTACCCTAAGTAAAGGATTTGATGCTCCTTGACTAACTTTCCATTTGCCCTAAGTAAAGGATCTGATGTAACTTGGCTCAATTTCCACTTACCCTAAGTAAATGATGTGAAGCACCCTGACACACTTTCCATTTACCCTAAGTAAAGGATTTGATGATCCCTGACTCACTTTTCATTTACCCTGCATACATGATTTCCTGCTCCCTGACTCACTTTCCATTTGCCCTAAGTAAAGGATTTGAGGCTCCCTGGCTCACTTTCCATTTACTGTAAGTAAAGGATTTGATACTCCCTGACTCACTTTCCATTTGCCCTAAGTAAAGGATTTGATGCTCCCTGACTCACTTTTCATTTTCCCTTAGTAAAGGATTTAATTTTCTGTGGCTCACTTTCCTTAAACTTAAGCAAAGGATTTGATGCTCCCTGACTCACTTTCCATTCCCCTAACAAAAGGATTTGATGCTCCCTGACTCACTTTCCATTTACTCTAAGTAAAGGATTTGAGGCTCCTTGACTCACTTGCCATTTACCCTAAGTAAAGGATTGATGCTCCCTGACTCACTTTCCTTTTGCTCTAAGTAAAGGATTTGATGTTCCCTGACTCAATTTCTATTTAGCCAAAGTAAAGGATTTGAGGCTCTCTGACTCACTTTCCATTTACTGTAAGTAAAGGATTTGGTGCTCCCCGACTCACTTGCCATTTACCCTAAGTAAAGGATTTGATACTCCCTGACTCACTTTCCATTTACTCTAAGTAAAGGATTTTTATGTTCCTTGACTCACTTTACATTTGCCCTAAGTACAGGATTTTATGTTCCCTGACTCACTTTCCCCTTACCTTAAGTAAAGAATTTGAGGTTCCCTGACACACTTGCTATTTACCCTAAGTAAAGTTTTGATGCTCCCTGACTCACATTCCATTTACCTTAAGTAAAAGAGTTGATGCTCCCTGACTCACATTCAGTTTGCCCTAAGTAAAGGATTTGATGCTCCCTGAATCACATTCCATTTACCCTAAGTAAAGGAGTTGATGTTTCCTGAATCACATTCCATTTGACCTAAGTAAAGGATGTGATGCTCCCTGACTCACTATCCATTTACCCTTAGTAAAGGATTTGATGCTCCCTGACTCACTTTCTACTTACTCTAAGTAAAGGATTTGATGCTCCCTAACTCACTTTCCATTTACCCTAAGTAAAGGATTTGATGCTCTCTGACTCTCATTCCATTTACCCCAAGTAAAGGATTTGATGTTCCCTGACTCACTTTCCACTTACTCTGAGTAAAGGTTTGATGCTCCCTGACTCACTTTCCATTTACCCTAAGTAAAGAATTTGATGCTCCCTGATTCCCTTTCCATTTATCCTGAGTAAATATATTGATGCTCCTTGACTCATTTTCCACTTAATGACTAAGACAAGGAACAGTGAACTTGTAAAAATAAAAATAACGAAACGCAACTGAATATAATGAAACAGGTTTAATTCACAACCAAGACCTGAGCTTTCACCCGTCACAACGCGGGTTTCATCAGAGTGGTCTTAAAAATAGATCAGCTGATTTATATACTGTGTCTAATTGTATCAATCAATTACAATCAATTACTTAAGTGCCTAAAATCATTTAAAAAAATATATACATACTTTATAAAAAATTCATTGTGAAATAACTTGTACTACTTATGTATGTATATACAATAAAGGACTTGACATAAAAACTATCACATAAATCACGCAAAACCAATAAATACATTTCATTAAATTAATAATAATTCATTGAAAAGTTACTATAATTTATAACTGTTCATTAAAATATGCCTCAAACATTTAGGGAATATCTAACTAAACATCGTTCCCTATATTTGACATAACAATAGAAAATACTAACTACATACTTAACTAATACTGCTATTACTTATAATATAATTAGTAACTCTAAAAATTTATGTTAATAAATATTAATTTATGTACACATAAAAATATGAATATCAAAAAGTTAACATAATGAAATTGCTAACAATTTAAAAAAATAATAGCATTAGATGTTGAATTAATTCATTTTTAAAAAGCTGGCTATGGAAATATGTTCATTTATTCCTGGTTTGCTACACGCATTTAACCTTAGTTGCCATAGACACTCTTTAAACTCAAGCAGTGCATTAACATCTCCCTCTTTGTCAATGTTTTGTTGGATCCTATCAATCACAAAGAAAAGAAATCTCTTAAAATCTGGACAGTTTGTACTGTGCATATATAAAGAATTTGTTTCTTTTTTATTTTTAATATCTCTAGTATGCTCATTTATTCTTTCTTTAAGCTTCCTAATAGTCTTCCCAATGTAAAATGCTTGGCATGATAAACATGTTACTACATAAATTACTAACTTAGTGTTGCAATTTACGTGCCCTGGACATCTAATGGTTCTTTTATATCCCTTTATTGTAACATAAGAATCATCCATAATAAATCTACAAGATCTGCAGAACCCGCATTTTTTCATTTTAGAATTTCTAAATAATACTTCACTCTCAAAATAATCTTTAAGATTCTTGCCCCTGCTGAAGACAATAGTTGGGGCTTGACCTAAGTCTTGCAAGATCTCCGCTTGATCTCAAAAAACTTTTTCCCATGCGTCTCTAATACTGCTTAGCATAACAGGTGTAAGGTTACTGAATGGTAATACCATAGCCTTTGATTTCAAACTGTTACCACCTTTTTTATTAAGCTGATTTGTTATACCATATTTCAATATTGGTTTGTAATCAGAATTCCTCTTACTAGTTACCTCATTTCTGATGTTAATCAATAAATCATATGGGTAACCTCTCTCAATTAACATGTCAGATAAATTGTCTATCTCAAGATTAAACATAGCATCTTCACTGATCATTCTTGAGAGCCTCACCATTTGCCCCTTTACCAAATTGCGTTTTTGAAAAGTAGGATGGCAGCTTTTATAGTGCAAATAGGAATTTGAGAATGTTCTTTTCCTGTAAATATTGGACTCAATTTTGCCTTCCTTCTTGTACAATTTTATATCAAGATATTCACACGAATCTCTATTAATGTGAAATGTAAATTTAAGAAATGACGTTGTACTGTGCAAAAATTCCACAAATTCATTAAATTTGTCTATACTGCCCTTCCAAAACAATAATATATCATCCAGAAATCTCAGATATATATCAATCTTTGTCCAAAATTTACTTGTGAAAAGGTGCTGCTTTTCCCACATGGCTAAAACTAAATTGGCGTAAATGGGGGCACATCTTGCCCCCATAGCTACTCTTGAGCATTGCTTGTAGTGCTCGCCCCCATGTTTAAAAAAATTGTTATCAAGTACCATCTCCATCAAGCTTACTAAGGTCTTACATTTAAACATATGCATCTTACCATAAAATTCTAAACTTCCTTCAAAAAGTTCTAATCCCTCTTTTAAAGGTATAATAGAAAACAAGTTGACAACATCAATTGTAATTAAATATACTTCATTCAGATTAACTGTATTGTAATCTTCAAGTATTCCCAAACAGTGCCATGAATCTTTTAATATATGCTTGATACTCTTTGTTACTTCACTACAATTAATATCTATGTAATGCGCAATTGCTTCTAGTTTAGAGTATTTTGCTGCCACAATTGGCCTAAAAGGGGGGTTCTTAATGTTCTTGTGTATCTTCGGAATTCCAAATATGGATGGTGTTACAGGGTATTCAACTAACATATACTCATACTCTGGCTGCGTTATTTCACCATCCATAAGTAATTCATACAACTGCCAATCAATCTTTGTATATGCTTTTGTAATATCATATTTTGAAACCGCAATATAAGTGTTCTCATCATTAAGCATATCAGTCATTTTATTTATATAATCTATATTATTCATAATGACGACACCTCCCCCTTTGTCTGGTTGTGAATTAAACCTGTTTCATTATATTCAGTTGCGTTTCGTTATTTTCATTTTCCACTTACCCTAAATAAAGTATTTAAGACTCCCTGACACATTCCATTTACCCTAAGTAAAGGATTTGATGCTCCCTGACTCACTTTCTACTTACCCTAAGTAAAGAATTTCATGCTGCCTGACTCACTTTCCATTTACCATAAGTAAATGATTTGAGTCTCCCTGACTCACTTTCCATTTACTGTAAGTAAAAGATTTGATACTCCCTGACTCACTTTCCATTTGCCCTAAATAAAGGATTTTAGGCTCCCTGACTCACTTTCCATTTACCCTAAGCAAAGGATTTGATGCCCTCTGACTCACATTCTAGTTACCCTAAGTAAATATATTGATGCTCCTTGACTCATTTTCCACTTACCCTAAATAAAGTATTTAAGACTCCCTGACACATTCCATTTACCCTAAGTAAAGGATTTGATGCTCCCTGACTCACTTTCTACTTACCCTAAGTAAAGGATTTGAGTCTCCCTGACTCACTTTCCATTTACTGTAAGTAAAAGATTTGATACTCCCTGACTCACTTTCCATTTACCCTAAGTAAAGGATTTGATGCTCCCTGACTCACTTTCCATTTATCCTAAGTAAAGGATTTGATGCTCCTTGACTCATTTTCCACTTACCCTAAGTAAAGGATTTAAGGCTCCCTGACACACTTTCCATTTACCCTAAGTAAAGGATTTGATGCTCCCTGACTCACTTTCTACTTACTCTAACTAAAGGATTTGATTCCCCCTAACTCACTTTCCATTTACCCTAAGTAAAGGATTTGACACTCCTTGACTCACATTCCATTTACCCCTAAGTAAAGGAGATGATGTTCCCTGACTCACATTCAATTTACCCTAAGTAAAGGATTTGATCTTACTTGACTCACTTTCCATTTACCCTGAGTAAAGGATTTGATGCAACTTGGCTCACTTTCCACTTACCCTAAGTAAATGATTTGAGGCTCCCTAGCACACTTTCCATTTACCCTAAGTAAAGGATTTGATGATCCCTGACTCACTTTCCATTTACCCTAAGTAAATGATTTCCTGCTCCCTGACTCACTTTCCATTTCCCCTAACTAAAGGATTTGATGCTCCCTGACTCACTTTCCATTTAACCTAAGTAAAGAATTTGAGGTTCCCTGACTCACTTTCCATTTATCCTAAGTAAAGGATTTGATGCTCCCTGACTCACTTTCCTTTTGCCCTAAGTAAAGGACTTGGTGCTCCCCAAGTCACTTGCCATTTACTCTAAGTAAAGGATTTGATGCTCCCTGACTCACTTTCCATTTACTCTAAGTAAAGGATTTGATGTTCCTTGACTCACTTTACATTTGCCCTAAGTAAATGATTTTATGCTCCCTAACTCACTTTCCATTTACCCTAAGTAAAGGATTTGATGTTGCCTGACTGACTTTCCATTTACCTAAGTAAATGATTTGATGCTCCTTGACTCACTTTCAATTTGCCCTATGTAAAGGATTTGATGCTCCCTGAATCACATTCCATTTACCCTAAGTAAAGGATATGATGCTCCCTGAACCACATTCAATTTGCCCTAAGTAAAGGATTTGGTGTTCCCTGACTCACTTTGCACTTACCCTAAGAAAGGATTTCATGCTCCCTAACTCACTTTCCATTTACCCTAATTAAAGGATTTGAGGCTCCCTGAATCACTTTCCATTTATCCTAAGTAAAGGAATTGAGGCTCCCTGACTCACTTTCCATGTATTCATAGTAAAGGATTTGAGGCTCCATGACACACTTTCCATTTAGCCTAAGTAATAGATTTCATACTCCGTGACTCACATTCCATTTACCCTAAGTAAAGGATTTGATGTTCCCTGACTCACATTCCATTTGCCCTAAGTAAATAATTTGACGTTCCCTGACTCACTTTCCATTTACCCTAAGTAAAGGATTTGATGCACCTTGACTCACTTTCCATTTGCCCTAATAAAGAATTTGATGCTCCCTGACTCACATTCCATTTACCCTAAGTAAAGGATTTGATGCTCTCTGACTCTCATTCCATTTACCCCAAGTAAAGGATTTGATGTTCCCTGACTCACTTTCCACTTACTCTGAGTAAAGGTTTGATGCTCCCTGACTCATTTTCCATTTACCCTAAGTAAAGGATTTGAAGCTCCCTGACACACTTTTCATTTACCCTAAGTAAATGATTTGATGCTCCATAACTCACATTCCATTTGCCCCAAGTAAAGGATTTGATGTTCCCTGACTCACTTTCCACTTACTCTGAGTAAAGGTTTGATGCTGCCTGACTCACTTTCCATTTACCCTAAGTAAAGGATTTGAGTCTCTCTGAAACACTTTCCATTTACCCTAAGTAAATGATGTGATTCTCCCTGACTTACTTTCTACTTGTCGTAAGTAAAGGATTTCATGGTCCCTGACTCACTTTCCCTTTACCATAAGTAAAGGATTTGATGCTCCCTGACTCACTTTCCATTTACCCTAAGTAAAGGATTTGATACTCCATGACTAACTCTCCATTTGCCCTAAGTAAAGGATTTGAGGCTCCTTGAGTCACTTTCCATTTAACCTAAGTAAAAAATTTGATGCCCTCTGACTCATATTCTATTTACCCTAAGTAAAGGATTTGTTGTTCCCTGACTCACTTCCCACTTTCTCTGTGTAAAGGATTTGATGCTCCCTGACTCACTATCCATTTACCCTAAGTAAAGGATTTGATGCTCCCTGACTCACTTTCTACTTACTCTAAGTAAAGGATTTGATGCTCCCTATCTCACTTTCCATTTACCCTAAGTAAAGGATTTGACACTCCTTGACGCACATTCCATTTACCCCTAAGTAAAGGAGATGATGTTCCCTGACTCACATTCAATTTACCCTAAGTAAAGGATTTGATCTTACTTGACTCACTTTCCATTTACCCTAAGTAAAGGATTTGATGCTCCCTGACTCACTTTCCATTTACTCTAAGTAAAGAATTTGAGGCTCCCTGACACATTCCATTTACCCTAAGTAAAGGATTTGATGCTCCCTGACTCACTTTCAACTTACCCTAAGTAAAGGATTTCATGCTCCCTGACTCACTTTCAACTTACCCTAAGTAAAGGATTTCATGCTCCCTGACTCACTTTCCATTTACCATAAGTAAAGGATTTGAGTCTCCCTGACTCACTTTCCATTTACTGTAAGTAAAAGATTTGATACTCCCTGACTCACTTTCCATTTACCCTAAGTAAAGGATTTGATGCTCCCTGACTCACTTTCCATTTATCCTAAGTAAAGGATTTAACCCTCCCTGACACACTTTCCATTTACCCTAAGTAAAGGATTTGATGCTCCCTGACTCACTTTCTACTTACTCTAACTAAAGGATTTGATTCCCCCTAACTCCCTTTCCATTTACCCTAAGTAAAGGATTTGAGGCTCCTTGATTCACTTGCCATTTACCCTAAGTAAAGGATTTGATGCTCACTGACTCACTTTCGTTTTGCTCTAAGTAAAGGATTTGATGTTCCCTGACTCAATTGCCATTTAGCCAAAGTAAAGGATTTGAGGCTCTCTGACTCACTTTCCATTTACGGTAAGAAAAGGATTTGATGTTCCTTGACTCACTTTACATTTGCCGTAAGTACAGGATTTTATGCTCCGTGACTCACTTTCCACTTACCTTAAGTAAAGAATTTGCGGTTCCCTGACACACTTTCTATTTACCCTAAGTAAAGTTTTGATGCTCCCTGACTCACATTCCATTTAACTTAAGTAAAAGAGTTGATCCTCCCAGACTCACATTCCATTTACCCTAAGTAAAGGATTTGATGTTGCCTGACTCACTTTCCATTTAACCTAAGAAAATGATTTGATGCTCCTTGACTCACTTTCAATTTATTTGCCCTAAGTAAAGGATTTGATGCTCCCTGAATCACATTCCATTTACCCTAAGTAAAGGAGTTGATGCTCCCTGAATCACATTCCATTTGCCCTAAGTAAAGGATGTGATGCTCCCTGACTCACTATCCATTTACCCTAAGTAAAGGATTTGATGCTCCCTGACTCACTTTCTACTTACTCTAAGTAAAGGATTTGATGCTCCCTAACTCACTTTCCATTTACCCTAAGTAAAGGATTTGACACTCCTTGACTCACTTTCCACTTATCCTAAGTAAAGGATTTGAGGCTCCCTGACTCACTGTCCATTTACTGTAAGTAGAGGATTTGATACTCCCTGACTCGCTTTCCATTTGCCCTAAGTAAAGGATTTGAGGCTCACTGACTCACTTTCCATTTACCAAAAGAAAAGAATTTTATGTTCCTTGACTCACTTTCCATTTACCCTAAGTAAAGGATTTGATGCTCCTTGACTCACTTTTTATTTGCCCTAAGTAAAGGATTTGATGCTTCCTGACTCACTTTCCATTTTCCCTAATTAAAGGATTTGAGGCTCCCTGACACACATTCCATTTACCCTAAGTAAAGGATTTGATGTTCCCTGACTCACATTCCATTTGCCCTAAGTAAATAATTTTATGTTCCCTGACTTACTTTCCATTTACCCTAAGTAAAGGATTTGATGCTCCTTGACTCACTTTCCATTTGCCGTAATGAAAGATTTGATGCTCCCTGACTCACATTCCATTTACCCTAAGTAAAGGATTTGATGCACTCTGACTCTCATTCCATTTACTCCAAGTAAAGGATTAGATGTTCCCTGACTCACTTTCCACTTACTCTGAGTAAAGGTTTAATGCTCCCTGACTCACTTTCCATTTACACTAAGTAAATAATTTGATTCTCCCTGATTCCCTTTCCATTTATCCTAAGTAAATATATTGATGCTCCTTGACTCATTTTCCACTTACCATAAATAAAGTATTTATGACTCCCTGACACATTCCATTTACCCTACGTAAAGGATTTGATGCTCCCTGACTCACTTTCTACTTACCCTAAGTAAAGGATTTCATGCTCCCTGACTCACTTTCCATTTACCATAAGTAAAGGATTTGAGTCTCCCTGACTCACCTTCCATTTACTGTAAGCAAAAGATTTGATACTCCCTGACTCACTTTCCATTTGCCCTAAGTAAAGGATTTGTGGCTTCCTGACTCACTTTCCATTTACCCTAAGTAAAGGATTTGATGACCTCTGACCACATTCTATTTACCCTAAGTAAAGGATTTGATGTTCCCTGACTGACTTCGCACTTACTCTGGGTAAAGGATTTGATGCTCCCTGACTCATTTTCCATTTACCCTAAGTAAAGGAGTTGATGCTCCCTGACTCACTTTCCATTTACCCTAAGTAAAGGATATGATGCTCCCTGGCTCACTTTCCATTTACCCGAAGTAAAGGAGTCGATCCTGCCTGACTCACTTTCCATTTATCATAAGTAAAGGATTTGATGCTCCTTGACTCATTTTCCAGTTACCCTAAATAAAGTATTTAAGACTCCCTGACACATTCCATTTACCCTAAGTAAAGGATTTGATGCTCCCTGACTCACTTTCTACTTACCCTAAGTAAAGGATTTCATGCTCCCTGACTCACTTTTCATTTACCATAAGTAAAGGATTTGAATCTCCCTGACTCACTTTCCATTTACTGTAAGTTAAAGATTTGATACTCCCAGACTCACTTTCCATTTGCCCTAAGTTAAGGATTTTAGGCTCCCTGACTCACTTTCTATTTACCCTAAGTAAAGGATTTGATGCCCTCTGACTCACATTCTATTTACCCTAAGTAAATATATTGATGCTCCTTGACTCATTTCCACTTACCCTAAATAAAGTATGTAAGACTCCCTGACACATTCCATTTACCCTAAGTAAAGGATTTGATGCTCCCTGACTCACTCTCAACTTACCCTAAGAAAAGGATTTCATGCTCCCTGACTCACTTTCCCTTTACCATAAGTAAAGGATTTGACGCTCCCTGACTCACTTTCCATTTACTGTAAGTAAAGGATTTGATACTCCCTGACTAACTTTCCATTTGCCCTAAGTAAAGGATTTGAGGTTCCTTGACTCACTTTCCATTTACCCTAAGTAAAAAATTTGATGCCCTCTGACTCATATTCTATTTACCCTAAGTAAATGATTTGTTGTTCCCTGACTCACTTCCACTTACTCTGAGTAAAGGATTTCATGCTCCCTGACTCACTATCCATTTACCCTAAGTAAAGGATTTGATGCTCCCTGACACACTTTCCATTTACCCTAAGTAAAGGATTTGATGCTCTCTGACTCACTTTCCATTTACCCTAAGTAAAGGATTAGATGTTCCCTGACTCACTTTCCACTTACTCTGAGTAAAGGTTTAATGCTCCCTGACTCACTTTCCACTTACACTAAGTAAATAATTTGATTCTCCCTGATTCCCTTTCCATTTATCCTAAGTAAATATATTGATGCTCCTTGACTCATTTTCCACTTACCATAAATAAAGTATTTATGACTCCCTGACACATTCCATTTACCCTACGTAAAGGATTTGATGCTCCCTGACTCACTTTCTACTTACCCTAAGTAAAGGATTTCATGCTCCCTGACTCACTTTCCATTTACCATAAGTAAAGGATTTGAGTCTCCCTGACTCACCTTCCATTTACTGTAAGCAAAAGATTTGATACTCCCTGACTCACTTTCCATTTGCCCTAAGTAAAGGATTTGTGGCTTCCTGACTCACTTTCCATTTACCCTAAGTAAAGGATTTGATGACCTCTGACCACATTCTATTTACCCTAAGTAAAGGATTTGATGTTCCCTGACTGACTTCGCACTTACTCTGGGTAAAGGATTTGATGCTCCCTGACTCATTTTCCATTTACCCTAAGTAAAGGAGTTGATGCTCCCTGACTCACTTTCCATTTACCCTAAGTAAAGGATATGATGCTCCCTGGCTCACTTTCCATTTACCCGAAGTAAAGGAGTCGATCCTGCCTGACTCACTTTCCATTTATCATAAGTAAAGGATTTGATGCTCCTTGACTCATTTTCCAGTTACCCTAAATAAAGTATTTAAGACTCCCTGACACATTCCATTTACCCTAAGTAAAGGATTTGATGCTCCCTGACTCACTTTCTACTTACCCTAAGTAAAGGATTTCATGCTCCCTGACTCACTTTTCATTTACCATAAGTAAAGGATTTGAATCTCCCTGACTCACTTTCCATTTACTGTAAGTTAAAGATTTGATACTCCCAGACTCACTTTCCATTTGCCCTAAGTTAAGGATTTTAGGCTCCCTGACTCACTTTCTATTTACCCTAAGTAAAGGATTTGATGCCCTCTGACTCACATTCTATTTACCCTAAGTAAATATATTGATGCTCCTTGACTCATTTCCACTTACCCTAAATAAAGTATGTAAGACTCCCTGACACATTCCATTTACCCTAAGTAAAGGATTTGATGCTCCCTGACTCACTCTCAACTTACCCTAAGAAAAGGATTTCATGCTCCCTGACTCACTTTCCCTTTACCATAAGTAAAGGATTTGACGCTCCCTGACTCACTTTCCATTTACTGTAAGTAAAGGATTTGATACTCCCTGACTAACTTTCCATTTGCCCTAAGTAAAGGATTTGAGGTTCCTTGACTCACTTTCCATTTACCCTAAGTAAAAAATTTGATGCCCTCTGACTCATATTCTATTTACCCTAAGTAAATGATTTGTTGTTCCCTGACTCACTTCCACTTACTCTGAGTAAAGGATTTCATGCTCCCTGACTCACTATCCATTTACCCTAAGTAAAGGATTTGATGCTCCCTGACTCACTTTCCATTTACCCGAAGTAAAGGAGTCGATGCTGCCTGACTCACTTTCCATTTATCCTAAGTAAAGGATTTGATGCTCCTTGACTCATTTTCCACTTACCCTAAGTAAAGGATTTAAGGCTCCCTGACACACTTTCCATTTACCCTAAGTAAAGGATTTGATGCTCTCTGTCTCACTTTCCATTTACCCTAAGTAAAGGATTTGATGCTCCCTGACTCACTTTCCATTTACCCGAAGTAAAGGAGTCGATGCTGCCTGACTCACTTTCCATTTATCCTAAGTAAAGGATTTGATGCTCCTTGACTCATTTTCCACTTACCCTAAGTAAAGGATTTAAGGCTCCCTGACACACTTTCCATTTACCCTAAGTAAAGGATTTGATGCTCCCTGACTCACTTTCCATTTCCCTTAAGAAAAGGATTTGACACTCCTTGACTCACTTTCCATTTACCCTAAGTAAAGGATTTGATGTTACCTGACTCACTTTCCATTTACCCTAAGTAAAGGATTTGATGCTCCTTGACTCACTTTCCATTTGCCCTAAGTAAAGGATTTGATGCAACTTGGCTCACTTTCCACTTACCCTAAGTAAATGATTTGAAGCTCCCTGACGCACTTTCCATTTGTAAAGGATTTGGTGATCCCTGACACACTTTCCATTTACCCTAAGTAAAGGATTTGAGGCTCCCTGGCTCACTTTCCATTTACTGCAAGTAAAGGATTTGATACTCCCTGACTCACTTTCCATTTGCCCTATGTAAAGGATTTGATGCTCCCTGACTCACTTTTCATTTTCCCTTAGTAAAGGATTTAATGTTCTGTGGCTCACTTTCCTTAAACTTAAGCAAAGGATTTGATGCTCCCTGCCTCACTTTCCATTTCCCCTAACTAAAGGATTTGATGCTCCCTGACTCATTTTCCATTTACCCTAAGTAAAGGATTTGAGGCTCCCTGACTCACTTTCCATTTACCCTAAGTAAAGGATTTGATGCTCCCTGACTCACTTTCCTTTTGCCCTAAGTAAAGGATTTGATGTTCCCTGACTCAATTTCCATTTAGCCTAAGTAAAGGATTTGAGGCTCTCTGACTCACTTTCCATTTATTGTAAGTAAAGGATTTGATGCTCCCCAACTCACTTGCCATTTACCCTAAGTAAAGGATTTGATACTCCCTGACTCACTTTCCATTTACTTTAATTAAAGGATTTGATGCTCCTTGACTCACTTTCCATTTACCCTAAGTAAAGAATTTGATTCTCCCTAACTCACTTTCCATTTACTGTAAGTAAAGGATTTGATACTCCCTGACTCACTTTCCATTTAACCTAAGTAAAGGATTTGATGCTCCTTGACTCACTTTCCATTTACCCTAAGTAAAGAATTTGATTCTCCCTAACTCACTTTCCATTTACTGTAAGTAAAGGATTTGATACTCCCTGACTCACTTTCCATTTACCCTACGTAAACGACTTAAGTTCCGTGACTCACTTTCCATAAACCTAAGCAAAGGATTTGATGCTCCTTGACTCACTTTCCATTTACCCTAAAGAAAGGATTTGAGGCTCCCGGATTCACTTGCCATTTACCATAAGTAAAGGATTTGATGCTCCCTGACTCACTTTCCATTTGCCCTAAGTAAAGGATTTGATGCTCCCTGACTCACTTTCCATTAACCCTAAATAATGGATTTAAGGCTCCCTGACTCACTTGCCATTTACCCTAAGTAAAGGATTTGATACTCCCTGACTCACTTTCCATTTACTTTAATTAAAGGATTTGATGCTCCTTGACTCACTTTCCATTTACCCTAAGTAAATGACTTAATGTTCCATGACTCACTTTACATAAACCTAACAAAGGATTTGATGCTCCCTGACTCACTTTCCATTTACCCTAAATAAAGGATTTGAGGCTCCCTGACTCACTTGCCATTTACCCTAAGTAAAGGATTCGATGCTCTCTGACTCAGTTGCCATTTACCCTAAGTAAAGGATTTGATGCTCCCTGACTCACTTTCCATTTACCCTAAATAAAGGATTTGAGGCTCCCTGACTCACTTGTCATTTACCCTAAGTAAAGGATTCAATGCTCCCTCTCTCACTTTCTATTTACCCTAAGTAAAGGATTTAGTTTACTGTGACACACTTTCCATAAACCCAAGCAAAGGATTCAATGCTCCCTGACTCACTTTCCATTTGCCTTAAGTAAAGGATTTGATGCTCCCTGACTCACTTTCCATTTACCCTAAGAAAAGGGTTTGATGCTCCCTGACTCACTTTTCATTTGCCTTAAGTAAAGGATTTGATGCGCAGTTCGATATACTTTGCTACATTTTTTAAAAGCTTTATTTTTTAATGCTAATTTTCCCTTCCCCTATGGTTAACATCAAAAGCTATCACAATTCTTTTTACATGCTTTAATCACTTTTATAATAAGGAGGTAAATTGGCATTTTTTTACTGTTATTTCTTTTACTTTTTGTAAATATTGATGTTTTCTGACTAATTTTTAGTGTCCAATACAAGCTTACATGTTATGCCTACTTCATTGATAATGAAAAAGACTGCTTTGAGTCCTGTATTCACATAGCAGTTTTCCTCTTGCAACTCCTTGTTTGATCATCAGTCAAGTACATATTATAATTCCTGCTGCTCCCTTTCCTTGTCTATGATATTAGGTCTCTCAGATCGAATCTCTGTTCTCAAAGACTATTGCACTGTTCTTGAATGTCGCTTGACTTCCCTCTGCCTCACCTCCTTCTTCTTGTTAATCATGGGGAATGTGTCTATTAGTCATCTCTACTCTTTTTATTTTGTCGCTGGGTGGTGCCAACATTCTTTCCATCCCTTTCTCTATTTTTCAAACTGCCTCTGGTTCCATAAATGTTTTAACTCCATGACGAAAATATGTCTAACACTGTAGGGTAAATTAACTTGAGGTATAGATTCATCTGTTAGCATTGCTTGAAGAACAGAGTAAATTGTCCACATTTCATTCTTTTTGTCAATGAAAGATCATGGTCTGTGAATGCTCTCTGGTTCCGTATGATTAATGCTTTTCCTCTCTATGTCAGTAGAGACAGTAATGGCTCCTTAAGTTGGTGCATCTGGACATTAATGACAATTAGTCTCTGGAACTGATACTCTGTTTATTATTCGTAGACATTCCCTTCCATCGATGTCCTTCATTTCTCGCAACCTTTCCTCCATTTTTTCCTAGGCTGCCTCTAATTCAGCTAGTCATGATAAGGTTTCCTTCTTGGTCTTTAACAATGTCCGTTCATCTGAGTTGTTTGTGAGGACTGTCTCTACATTATCATTTTTCTTTATATAGTCCAATAGAATCACTAATTTTCATTATTTTGGTATACATTCTATCAATCTTTTCTTTTAATTTAGTCATCTCTCTTTCTGTTTTGCACCCGCTGCTGTCCAGTAATGGTGTGTCCTGTTTTTTCTTCTCTTCGTTGCTCTGTAACTTTTTTTTCCCATCTTCCTTACTGCCTTTTCAACAATTTACACAATTTACATTATATAAATCTGAAATTATAACACTTTTCTGACCCTGAAGGGAGGAGGCCTTCTCCATGCAGCCAGTTGCCTGAACACCATACTGGAAGTTCATCCACCATGTTTTACATTAAAAAAATGTTCCTTGTGATTATTGATACTACTTCAAACTCCTCTGCTTTAATCCCTCTTGTTGTCTTTTTCTGCTCAATATAGCTAATGAATTTTCTAATCAATGTATTTCTCAATTCACTTAAATAGTTTAGCACATAAAACCTCAAGGAATGTGCCCTCCAATATGTTGCATATTTGAATCCCTCAGAGACTACGTGTAACAAGTAAGAAGTGTATTGGACCTATTGCACCAGCGGCATAGAGTAATAAAACCCTGACTACAAGATTAGCAGGTTGGAGACTTGACAGCACAGCTCCAGACTCAGTCACTGCCAGAGGCTGGTAATATTACCAAATGAGTAGGGGTTGGTACAGGTGGTGTAAGCACGGCCACCCAAACTGAAGAAAGTGTACATTATCAGATGGATAAAGGAGCATGTGCAGACTGATAGCAGTGTATATGAGGTCCTTATGATGGCATGGGTGCCCAATTTCCCACCCAAGGGGAGGGATTAGGGCATTCATCAAAATAAAGCACATTGATGAGACACCAATGAGAGTACAAAACTCCTGATGTGTACCCGAAGGATGGACCCTTTCTATTAGCTCTTGCCCTTATGTATTTGTGGGATGAATCCCAACCCATGTGAAATGTAAGGAAGAGAGTGAATGGCTGACAGGCACAGGAGAGGTAGGCATCAAGAAAAATAAAAAATTAAAGCATTATGCCTACTTTTACAATTAAGGAGAAAACACGTTGCATATTTTCAGAACCAGACTGACATTCACAAATTGTAATCCCAAACAGATTTAAACAGAAAAGACTTGCTTTCAGAATTTAAATGTGTTCTTAGTGAATCGTGTATGTGTTATTGATCACATTGGAGGACGTTGAAGGATGTAGACTGATGACATACTAGGCAGTGTGAAAGACAGATAGACAGAATTCATATACAAGCTGTTCA
Source organism: Protopterus annectens (assembly GCF_019279795.1). Classification (NCBI taxonomy): domain Eukaryota; kingdom Metazoa; phylum Chordata; order Ceratodontiformes; family Protopteridae; genus Protopterus; species Protopterus annectens. The sequence goes on from NC_056744.1 coordinate 1,271,711,580, forward strand.
GAAATAATCACAGTAAATGACATTTGCATGACTATGACTTGCTTAACTGAGCAGTTTCAATGTCTGAAGAACTGCTCAGATGTGTATGCTGCCAATAAGAAAACCCACAGATGTACACATGCACACACAAATATCCCATTTGTACACAGACATATAGACTTGCATGGACATTCAGACAGTTATTGGCATGTACACACATATCTAGTGGCAGCACACTCTTTGTGATCTCCCCATCCAGCCACAGATCACAGGAGGCAGGAGCCATCAAGTACATACACAGACACACCCCAAAACATGCACACACATGCATGAACATGCATGCACATATATACACACACACATCTAGTGGCAGAACATTCTGTATCTGTGATCACCCCATCCAGCCACAGATCACAAGAGGCAGGAGTCATCAAGTACACACACAGACACATGCAAACACACACTTATATACACTTTCAGATGTACTCAGCACTAACTATTCAGATACTATACTAGACTACACAAATGCACAGACTTACACACACACACACACACACACACACACACACACACACACAAAACACTGAACTGCTCATGAGGCTCAGCAGTCTGAACTCCAGCCGAGATTCTCAAATAAGAATGTATAGATGCAAATTGACTAATAGCGTTTCTCATATGCATTTGTGCACAGCTATGCACAGAACTTGCATACTACGAATATGTATGAATTGTTGTATTGCACAAACATGCATACAGAAAAGTGCACTGTGATGTGAAAGAGGAAAAGTAAAATAGGCTATGCCCTCAGAATACACTATTTACATGTTGCTCTGAAAATTCTGTGAGCTGAGTAATACAAGGTCGATCTACTATGCAAAAAGGCACTGAATCAGGACCCACTTGCATGCTACTCAAAGCCATTTGTGTAGTACTCATTTTGACTGTGAATCCCAACAACAGTTTGACAGCATTGTAGGAAATTGCCCATCTGTGTTGCTGGTGATCTGTGTTCAAAAACAAGATGGAGACATAATTTCAGTTGCCAGGGAGAGATGTGCTAAAATATGTTTTAATTTGCTGTCCTACTCGGGATGGGATGGAGAGCATATACGGTTTCATGCACTAAAAAGAATTATGACCAGATCTCTGATCATATCCAGCTTATTATGTGTTCAAGGTATGGGTGCCAAGAAATGCACCTTGAGCAAATGCTGACATCCATGTCAACAATGCATAATAAGGGCTGTGATTAGAGCTATGATCTTAACTCCGTGCACTGCGTGAACTTTACCTTCAACAAGTAATACCAGTAACAAAAAAAGTGAAAAAAGCTAAGTATTTTACTGACTTTGATAGCCAGCTGAGCACTTAGCAAGCACTGTAAACAGACAGCAGCATACCTCTCAAATTCTTTGCTTAAGAATTCTCAACAAATGCAGAAATAATAGGAGGCAAAGGATCAAAATCAGGGACAGTTTTTAAATATTGCTGTAATATACATAACAATTTAATAAAACAATTGCTTTTAAACCAACATGCATTTTCGAATGATAAATATAAAACTCTAATGTCTGGCATTGTAGACTGACTGTAAGACACAGTGATGTTCCAGAAAATCAATAATTTTACAAGAAACAGGACAAAAATATGAGCCAAAGTCAGTAAAAGTTGAGAGGTAAAGCAGACAGAAATGAAATGCTCCACTGGCAGATGGGAAAGCAGGTTTTAAAAGCTGTTAGACACTTCATTCTGCCACAATTCACTCTGCTATACTTACAAACAGAATGACATGTCTAACAGCTTTTAAAAGTTGGTTTACCTTCTGCTGCTGTTCTTTGCTAGCTGGCACTGTCCATTGTTAGTCCTTCGCATAAGACATGATCTTAAAAGTGATTAGGTTATTCTTAACAATCTTTTGTCATGCACACCAAAATGCTGCTAATATTGGATCTTACAGTCAAACAACAAACAGGCTACTAGGTGAAGGATAAGTCCCGCTGTACGATTTAAGTTAAAATATACACACACACACACACACACACACATATATATATATATATATATATATATATATATATATATATATATATATATAAAACCAGGTATTAAGTCAACGTGGCTGCAAGGTATACATTTTAATTCATAAAGTAAGTGCCTTCATGATTTACAAATCACTTCTTCAGAAGTGATTATTTTCTATATATGATATTGGATCTTACCTAGTAGAAGGGCTTAGCAAATTTGTCTTTTTCCCAGTTTTGGGGAATAATTGTGCTGCTCTATACACTACAAAGTGATTGTCAGTGCAGCAGGAAAACATCCTGCATACCAGGAGTGTCAACAATCCTGATATACGGTGATGGTGTCATACTGAACATCATTTCACAGAGACAGGGAAAGTAACTAATGACATCTAGGAAGAGGGCATTATGAATCTCTATCCCTGCCACAGAAGGAGTTCACTTGTCTTCCATTTCAGTATTGAAGTAGCAAAAAATCTCATCTTCCATGGTAAAGCAGGGGATCTCAGGAAGTAAAAGTTTAAGTCTGAGACTAACTGGAAGGAAGTTGCTGCTTTTTCTTGGAATGTGACTTGCTCTCCCCAAATGGGGCTACACGTTTGTTTGGAGGTGCAGGATTGTAAAAAAATGTATGAAAAGACAGAGTAAGAGATCCTTTACTTCAAAGTGTGTCAGTCAGTAAGCATTTGGTTGCTGAATAGCTTACTAGCAGTACATATGGAACTAACATTAAACTGCAGTTGCTATCAACATAAAAGTGACTAACAATCCATATACATTAATATTATTCCAAATTATAACAGTTAATATGAGCTATGCTTTTAATATTGCACAAATCGTCCTTTTACAAGATGATCCGTGCCATTCTAATCACAACAAGTCAGCATTTGTTCTGAAACTGATAGCTATAATCACTGATTTAATAAGTTAATGGAATCAGTATCCTGCAGTGTGTTATCTCTAAAATTCTTTCCATTTTAGTTCAACATGTCAGACTGATAAACTGAGACTGTCATCTCTGTGGAGTAAAGGGATTAGATTTCACTTGATATCTGATGAAAATATGTCCTGTACAAATCCCAAGGAATACTATACATTTTGGGGAACCATATGTTTGTATAATTTGGCTTTCCTCTAAGTCTAGTCTCAAACAGATGGTTTGATAACAGGTAGCCTGTATATACAGTTTGTTCTACATGCCTTCCTTTGTACTTTAAATGTTTCTGCTTCATAGTTAGCTTCACTGCAAAATGCACTTGTGCTCTAATGTTAGAAGCAAAGTTTAATTTTAACAAATGTAGCACTTCACTTACTCTCTCTGATGAGTTATAGGGTTCCAAAAGTTCAGGAATATATATTAAAACCCTGAAGATGATGCATGAAAACACAGCCTGTATCATAAATTTCACTTCAGTCTTAGAGATAGAAGCTTTGCCTTAGCATCATGCTGACAGAAATTCCTGAGGAAGTCAACGATAATAAATTCAGAAATTTTGAGATGATGGATAATACCTAGATGCACAATATGTAACCAATATGTTTCTGGATTTGTAAATTAGGTAACCTATAAAAAATATGCCGATTGGTGAAAAATTAAATAAGCAGCTTACCTTTGATAGACTCATTGAAAAGAAAACTTGAATACTTCTATCTCTCTAACAATAATTTGGCTCTGCAACAGAGCTCTAAAGCCAGTTTCAGTGTACTGCACTAGGTATGTTTTTCTCATATAGTAAGGTAAAATCTAATCTTATCACTTTCTGCAAAGCTGGCTCTTCAATAAGAAGACAGAAAGGCTTGTTCTGCAGTGGAAATGTTCTTGAACAAGATGCTACCAGCACCTTAAAACTTAATGCAACTCAGACAGACTGTGTGTAAACTTTTAGTGTGGCTGGGTTCTTAAATTTGTCTTTTTTATTTAACTTTTGTCAGACCAAGAAATATTGCAAAATCAAATTCAAAATATAAAATGGCCACTTTAATGAAAATCCAACAAAAGCATTTTTGCAAGTTAAAAAAACAAGCTGCATCCATCCACCCTCCCCTTTTCCCTGAATGTACTAACTCAGATATTGTGTAATCTTGGAGATAAGCAGAAATGTCCCTACCCTTAAAGGTTTGTGACATCGGGGAAATTAAATCCATTTATGCAATCAACTACAATTATACAAAAACAATAAATGAGTCCAGGTATGACTAAAGTCAGAGCAATGCAACATATACCAACTCTAATAATGCATATTATTAACTTACTAAAATATCCATAATTCTGAAACAATTTACATTCCAGGCAAGTCACTATTCTGAGACTGAAAGGATTTGAATTGGTAACCATTTGGAATGTTGGAACTTGGATTGCTGACTGAACATCTGAAAATCTGGATTTGCACATACTAAGTCTGAAATTGCCATTTTTCAAAATATTTCCTTTTTTCATAGGTATAACAGTCTCAAAGTTGGTATATATAAGTTTGAGATTTTGGGGGAGGGGGACATGCCTCTGCATCAGCGGGTGCAGGGAGATTGCCTTTTTCTTGGTATGTTGAGACTTGGCAGTTTGAATCTCAGAGCTTCAATGGGGAGCTTTACTGCAGCAACATGCTGCCATTATATTATTCCATTTAAACCTGATTCCTTAAACTAAAACTAAATCACGTCATTGTGTCAAACATTGGGGCATGTCAGAATTAGTGAATAGAATATCAGTCATGCTGTGTACATTCATCAAATACATTCATACATGACAAGTCACCAGTATGAAAAGCTGTATCTCTGTTTCTGTAAAGGTACATATGTACCTTATGCTGTGCATGTGAGTATTATAACTGTACTTAAAGCATAAGTATGTCATTGCCTTTTGTAGGCATCTGGCAACACTGTAAGGAACTGTGTCCATGAAGCAGTTATACATTTACCTGATCACCAGCGATGTCCAGAGAATAACAATAAACTTTTCTATTCCAAAATAAAAAGGGATTCATTTTAAGAGTTGATTGAAGTTAATTTTGAAAGGTGAATCTTAATATGCATGTCTCAAACATAATTATTTGTAGTAAATGGAGATTTATCTGCTCCCATGTACTGCTAGCAAAGAGGAAAAAGTGTAGGAATGCAAAGTGTGTTTACAGCTTTGAAAGCTGTAAAACACGTAATGCCGCCACACTCCCAGTGGCCAGAAGATGTGTCCCTTTGACAGACCAACAGCTTTAAAAGCTGTTAATACTTCAGTCTACCTTTTGTGTGGCAGAGAGAAGTGTTTTACAGTGTTCAAAGCTGTTTTAGTTACTCAGCATTGTTTGTGATGGCCATTGTTTACACTCTTGTATGATACTAGAGTTGAACAAAATTTTTTTTCCCACTCCTATATCAAAGAGGTTTCAGAGTGTACTCAATGTACTAGATATATACATACACATATAAATAAATAATATATATATATATATATATATATATATATATATATATATATATATATATATATATATAGGTCCCCTTCAGGTGGTCGAACTTTTTAAAAGCTCGACTTTCATATGGCCAAGACCATATGATTGAACTTCTAAAAGATTGACCAGTCTGAATGGGGATCTCCATAGAGTATGGAACAGGAAGATTTCCCTTTACCGCAATGTAGTGCGATCTCAGAGTTGGTATATTTAAATAGCGGGGGTGTGCAGGCGGGCCCCCCCCTTCTAGCACTGTTTATTTTTTTTTTTGTTTTGCTTATTTCTTGTTTTTTCAACATTTTCGAACAGTCAAATGTTCGATCATATGGTCTCGACCATATGAAAGTTGAGCATTTGGATGTTTGATTATGTGAAGTAGACCCATATATATATATACATATATATATATATATATATATATATATATATATATATATATATATATATATATTTTATTATATTATTATTATATTATAATATAATAAATTTGTTTTCTTTTCACACACAGCAGGGCTGGATCAGAGGATGCCTTGTAGGTCAGTCATAGATCACCCCTCAGTAGTCTGGAGGAGATGTAGTACAGGGACAGAGCTTTAAAGCAGTCTGCATAGGACATATTATTTACACCTTGTATTCATTTAGCAAGGCACCTCTGTGGCTGCTCCAGCTTTGAAAATGACTTGTCAGATACATGTCAAAGGGTACACATTACTCAATTATTGGTGTAATGAGTGTTGAGTATAGTGGAACTATGATCTCCTTATATCTAGATGCCATGCCCTTACTTATACATTGTGCCACAAAGAAGGATTTTCTCACAACCATAGACGTATGGTGATTGAAGTTCAGGTTCCTGTCAACCTGAGTTCTCAAGTTTCTTACCACTGTATTGACTCTTAGATCATTGTCATTAATGTTGAAATTTAAAATGTGATCGTCTTCCCAAAGGGTATAATTATGCATCTTCTTGCACTAAATTTTAGACTATGGTTCTGGCACCAGCTGTTTGTCTGTGTCAGACCCTCATGTAGGATATTTACATCTTTGGGAGACTTGATGATTGCTTCCACCTTGCAGCCATCAGCAGATGTGTCAGCCAAACGCCCTCTGTATTTGCCTTGACTTCATAGAAGTATATCCCAAACAGTAGATGTCCCAGTACTTGTACCTTGTGGGACACTACTGTTAACAGGTTTTTTGGTGGAGGTGGATTCCCCCATCCTAGCTTCTTGTGTCCTATCTTTAAGACATTTGTCTGTCTATTGGGTGACATAAGGATTTATACCTAAATTTTTGAGTTTGTCTATAATACCCAAGTGAAGTACTGTGTCAAACGCCTTTGCCAGGTCAAGGTAATCAGTAGTTACCATTTTGCCTTCATCCATGTCATTAGTGACCTTCTTGAAGAAGTCCACCAAGTTTAGCAGGTATGACCTGCGCTTGACAAAACCTAGCTGAGATGGGTCCATTGCCTGAAGATTACGTATATCTGTCATTATCAGGTCCATATTCATTCTTTGCATGGCCTTGCATATTAGACTAATCAAACTTATGGGTCTGTATTTCCCTGGTCTGTTGATGGTCTGCCTTTGTGTAGGAGACATGACCATTGCATTTCTCCATTCCTTAGAGATGAAGCCTGTCTGGAGGCTATGGTTGAAAAAAGATTGTAGTAAGCGTGGCTGGTCATGTTTCAAGCTATTTAGGAGGCATCCTGTATTATTATCAGAATCCACTGTCACAGTATTTTTAGCTCTAGAGAGAGAGCAGTGAGGACCTGTTCTTTAGTAATAGTTGGGGGAGAAACTAGAGAGTATTAACCAGAGGGAACCGGGGGGGGGGGTGATGAAGGTGTGAAATTGAAGCTAAATTTATCAACCAGTAAATTTGCTATATCCCCTCATTTACTATTAGTTTAGCCCACTGTCGAGGGTTCCCTTTAAGTGTGTATACATAAATGAAAAATATCCCATTCTTATAGTTAGCCTGTGAGTCTATTTTTGCCTCAAAGTTGGCTTTGTTGGACTTGATTTGTCACCTGAATTTCTTGTTCAGACTGATGAGGGAATGTTTTTGAATTTTGGGCAAAGACCTTCCTATTTTTGGACAGGATTTTATTTCTTTAATTTATTGTACAACCTGTTTATACTGGAGATCCACTAAGAGGTCTTGTTTTTGTGGTTTCTCCTAAGTTTATTCTGGTTTGTTGCTGCTGTTTCTATGCAAGAGGCGATAAGGTATGGGGAAGTGCAAACGTTTTGTGGCAGATTTATAGAAAAAGGAAAAGACAGGTATGATAGGTAACAAAAGAATGACAGCGGAGAAAGTGGCAGTAGGACAAGGTCTGTCTGCTTTTAGGTGGTGTGCAGTAACAGTGAATGTATCAAACAGGTTATGTAGTGTGATGAAGGAAGGGATAATGGCATGAAAATTGTTTTAGGGAAAATAAATATAGAAGTGAAAAAGTGCATTGGGGTGAGACAGATAGGACAACAAGGAATGACAATTTGGTATGGGATGAGTGAGGAATAAGAGTGTAAGAAGATACAGAGAGACCGGAATATGAAAGAATCAACATATAATGACCTCATAAAGGAAGACTGGAAAAGAAGATAGTGTATGCCCTTTAAAAAATAAAGTGGGTATCTGGTTTGAGACTAATGGATTGTCTGGCACATAGAGGAGTGATAAGGCAGGTAGATGTGGGCAGAAAAGAGAAATGGCAGAGTGGAAATGAACTGAAAGGGGGAAAAAAGTTACGATTGAGAAGGCACAATAAAAGAAAATAACTAGAAGTTTGATAAAGATTTGTAGGCATTGAAGAGGTAATTGGCTTTAATAAATTAAGGAAGAGATGGATAAGGGAAAATATGGGGTAGGAAAAAACTGAGAGGAAGGGTGAAAAGTAGAAAATGATAAGAGTTTAAAGTCATGGGGGACAGCAAAGATCCAGCCTATGACACTATTGTACAGAACATACAGGACTCTGTGGAGATTAAGAGAAGAGTAGGAGGATCCAGCATGATGCAGATGTGAGGAAAAGGAAATTCATATGGGGTAGGGATGCAAGGTACTGGGAAAAGAATGGCTAAAATGAAAGCAATATGGAGCAAGTTATATCATAATTTGGTCAAGGAGGGATGTTGTTATACTCACACAGAGTGGACAAACAGCAGGCGGCACTGCGAAGGAAGGAGAGAAAGATGCTATTAATTGTGAGATGGCTGAAGACATAACTAGCTAAAGTTTAGGAAAGGCAGATATTGATAAAATGCAGAGGGAGAGAGTAGAACAATAAATACAGTAGATAGTGGGATGTCAGTAGGAGTCAGTAAAAATGAGGTTATGAAGAAGCAGACAGCTGACAGAAAAAGGAGATATGAGAAGAAGAGAAGTAAAATAGGTGTGTTCTATATAAGAAGAATACAATCTGGTACTTTTGTGGACAAAGATCAAACACAACAAATAATATTAGAATATGATATGAACATTTATATGGCAATATGAGAATTTTCCTAAGTTTGTTTACTATCTCACCTATGTTAGCTTTGTATGTATGTATATACAGCCATCTGTATATTGACTCTTTTAAAGTGAATTTGTTTAATTCCTGTACTTAACTTGTACAATTCATACTAATTCCTCTTATTTTTTACATATAATATATTTTCAGAGCTTTTTGTGTAATGTACTTTCAGAGCCTGTATAATGTATTTTCAGAGCTTTTCTCCCTGGACCTTCACTGAAAATGTGCTCTTAATGGCCCAGTGGTCTAGCCCACTAAACAAATGCGAATAAATAAATAAATATTATAAATTCTAAAAAGACCTAGGAAATGTAATATGGGTATACATAAATGATTCAGTATTATAAATCTTTTGTGTGTTATGCATGCTATAAACTGAGAATATGATGGTTTTCTGTAATGGAAATAGTTCACACTGTTTGTCTGAAACTGGGTATATCTGCAGGTCACACAGATGAAATTCCCCAAACATCAATTGCCCAAAGACATCAAGAAGTTCAACTTCAGTTGGTGATTTTCTTAGGAAATCACAGCAGGTGGGATTCTAAATGTATTACAGCAGTCATTCGTTTTTTTTTTGTTTTGTTTTGTTTTTGAGTGGCTTCTCCTTTCTTTAAATTAGTGTGACCTTAGAATTGGGTTATATGGGTTATAAGGGTTTGATTGTTCACCATTTTTTGCTTCAAGCATTCATTTTCACTATTTTGATTCCTCTGCATTCTGTCATCTGAGATTCCATAGTAGCACAGAGAAAATGTTGTAATGTGTGTGCGTCTTATTTGTCATTAAAATGATTTTTGAGAAAAAAACTGATTCGTTAAGCTATAATATTTGTAGTGACAAGTCCACTGGTAATGCTTTTCATATTTTCCAGTCATGTAATTATTTCCTTTTCTGTTGGAAACATTTAAAATATGTCAATATGTGATGAATGTGAATGGTATATTTTTCAGCTTTGTATTTCTACAGCTAACATTCAGTAAATAATAATACGAGATTAATATTAATATTAAAATTACCAGTGGGTAAAATTCTTTGTCACTAAACACTGGATTAAAACAGAAGATTTCTTAATGAAGTTATATCACTCTGTATGAAATCTTAATTTTCTTTTTTTTTTTAAATTGTCATAGTTTACTGCAGAGTTTCCTCAGCTTTGGGAAAAAATAATTAAAGGCTTGCTGTTGTTCGGTCATCTTCTCACAGAGGGCTCAGTGTCTTATGTCAGTACTGAATGTAGTCTCATTAAAATATTTAGTTTATAACTATTAGTGTTTTCATTTATAAGACTAATAGTTATAAACTAAATGTTTCAATGAGACATAGGGGCGGGTGCGGTGGTTCAGTAGTTAGTGTTGCTGCCTCATAGCAAGAGGTTCTCTGGTTCGATCCTCGGCTGGGGTGCCTTCTGTGCGGAGTCTGCATGTCTCCCCTATGATTGTGTGGGTTTCCTCCCACATCCTAAAGACATGCTGTAGGTGGATTGGACACTCTAAATTGGCCCTAGGTGTGAGTATGTGTGTGTGCCTTCTGTGAAAGGTTGGGGAATGGGCTGGCAACTTGACACCATAAAACTCCACTGCCAATCATGAGCAGACAGGTGATCCACTGTGGTGACCCCTAACTGGGAAAAGCTGAAAGAAGAAGAAGCCTTTTCATTTATAAGACAATCAATGTAATGCTTTGAATTGTTCTGAAATGGGCTGTTGATAACAGTTCTGATACTGTAACTCGTGTTGTTGAGTTGTTCTCATGTTGGATTGTTCTGACATTTGACATATTTCTGTGCTGCTTCATATAAAAAATGCTTAGAAAATAGTAATTAAAAATGTGAGCACTGTTTTAAAGTCTAACACTGATTGGGAATTTGAACTTGGTCAAATGTGATTTTTTTATTTAGATTTTGGCTTGCTGAATCGTACCATTCCTCCTTGGGTGTATAAATGTGAAAAAGTGAAAAGCACCTTCCACAATTTGAAAAGCTACAGTCACAGGAAATCATACCTGAGATTTACATAAGAAGAAATAAATTGGTGAAAGTTAACATTTGCACCATTCTGTCCACATTGCGGAAACATTTGCTCAAATGTATATGCCAAATAATTTTGGACAAGTTGAAATTCCTTCTAGTAGGGTTGTACTGGATAGCACTGGATTCAGTCTGAGAGTGACATTCTTGAGTAGTCAAAGGTTATAACTCTGACCTATAGCTATAGATTGTAAGTTATATTTGCGTGTGGCAGATGTTGGCCATTATCCAAGGTAGCACTGATCATTTAATGTATATCTTTACCAGCTGACCTTTGTAATTTAATAGGTAGCACTGGTGAGAGTTAAACCCTATACACCTCAGCTGTTTCAATTACATATCAAACCACATTTTAACAAACTGAGTCATTAATCAGAGTTCATAGGTTCATAGGTTCATAGGTAGGTACTAGGCTATTGGCTCTGGGGCCTATACAAGCCCAGCCAAAAAGGTACCCTGGCTTTTGCCACCCATGAAAATTATTTTCCTGTGCCACTGTCGTGCAGAGCCACAGAGGTGATCCCCGGGGTGAATTTCCTATTTCCCATCCAATCATCAAGATTTGTCTTGGACTGCTAATGAGGAGCTTTGTTTGATATAGATAGGTAGTTTATTCCAGAGTACGGGAAATCTCTGGGACAGGAATCTATCCCTCCGGCATGTTCTGTTTATTGTGGTGACAAGGTTTATGACCCTAGAGCGTGTAGCTCAGAGGGATTGGGATTTCTTTAAGTGGAGCATGTCCAACAGCTGTGGGTTTGACATAGTTTTGTATGTTAGGCAGAGATCACCTCTGAGTAGGTGATATACAATGGAGTAAAGCTGGAGTTTTTTGAGACGGTCTGCGTAGGGCATCTGTTTGAGGCTGGTAATCCTCTTTGTGAGGTATTTCTGTGGCCTTTCCAGTTGTTGTAGATGTCTTGTGAGGTACATACCAAAAGGGGCATTGTACTCTATAATGGGTCTAATGAGTGATGAGTAGAGGGGAACAATGACCTCTTTTTTTCTGGATGAGAAACCTTTTGTGATGTGGTGTGCCACGTAGAAGGATTTCCTGACTACTGTGGTGATGTGATTATCAAAGGAGAGACTACTGTCCACCTGTGTCCCAAGGTCTCTTATCACACATTCGGTGTTAAGTATACTACTGCCTATGTTGTAGTTCATGGGTAAAGAGTTTTTACCAAAGGGGATGACAATGCACTTTTTGGCACTGAGCTTGAGGCCATGGCTTTGACACCAGGCATCTGTCTCAGTGAGGCCCTTTTGTAGGATGTCCACATCGTTAGGAGTTTTGATTATGGCTCCTAGTTTGCAGTCATCTGCGAACTTCATTAGCCAAAGACCTTCTGTGTCAGCCTGTACTTCAGAGAAGTAGATACCAAACAGGAGAGGACCCAGGACTGAACCCTGTGGTACTCCACTTGTCACTGGTCTGAAGTCGGATTTGGAGTCTGCTACTTTCACAGTGTGGGTTCTGTCAGTGAGCCATTTGGCAACCCATCTTGTGACATAGGGATTTATACGTAGTTTAGTGAGTTTATCTATAATTCCAGAATGGGGGATGGTGCCAAAAGCCTTGGCAAGATCTAGATAGGCTGTGTGAACCACCTTACCCTTGTCTATGGCTCTGGTGACTGCTTCAAAGAAGTCTATCAGGTTTAGGAGACATGCACTGCCTTTTACAAACCCGAACTGGGTGGGATCCAGAGTTTGGAGATTACCAATGTCTTTGTTTAATAATTCCATGATGATATGTTCCATGGCCTTGCAGAACAGGCTCATCAGGCTAATGGGGCAGTAGTTCCCGAGGTCAGTGGTGGCTCCCCCCTTGTGGAGTGGGATAACCATTGCCGTGCACCATTCAGCAGGCACAAAGCCTGAGGTGAGGCTATGATTGAACATGGTACTTAGGTGGGGTGCCAGTTCGTTCTGTAGTTCATGTAGAACACAGCCTGGGATGTTGTCTTATCCCATGGATGCTGTGTTCTTAGCTGTGGAGAGTGTGGTTTTTACCTATGCAGCCATGATTACAGGAACTTTGCATTCTTCCGGTATACATATGGGCTCTTTAGGGGGTGAGAGGGGGGTATAGTTAGCACTGAACCTATCTGCCAGGATGTTGGCAATATCAGTTGGGTCTGTATATTTAGTGCCATTGTGCTGTAACTCAGAGCAGATCTGGGTGTTGCCATTCAGATTATTGACATAGCTATAGAATGCTCTGTGGTTGTCTTTAGAATCAGTGGCGATTTTGTTTTCATAACTAGCTTTGGAGGATTTTATCAGGGATCGCAGCTTCTTACTGAGGCTGACCAGGGAGCTCCTCCACTCGTGAGATTTTACTCTCTTTTGCAAGAGTTTCTTCCTTCTGTTGTACAGTTTGATTATGGAAGGAGACCACCAGATTGACTTCATTTTTTTGGCGGATAGCATCTTGGTTCTGTTTGGGATAGCACAATCCATGCACTCATGTAAGTGCTTATAAAGTGCAATTGTGTAGGATTCAGTAGTCGTAACTGTATTATCCATCTGCATGGGTGTCATGAAGTTCACCACTTCTGTATTAAGAAGCATGAAGTTGGCTTTGTAGAAAGTTTTTACCATGGTTTCCTTAAGGGGGGGAGGAGGCAGGATGTGGATATCTAGGGTAATTAGCTTATGGTCGGATCGGACCAATGAGGCATTGACTTCAGGTGTGGAACACCAGTCACTCATATTGGTAATGACTAGATCTAGGGATATTGTTGGCCCTGGTGGGGGTGTGGATAAGTTGATCCAGGGCATTGGAGTTTATGAATTCCAGAAAGCGTTGAGGGAAGGAGTTGGTACATGAATAGTTTTCCCAGTTAATGGTGGGGTAGTTGAAATCGCCCATTATTAGGGTGTTTGGTTGAACCCTAATATTTTCCAGTACATCAAGAAAAGAGGAGTGGGAATCCTGGGGCATGGTGGGTGATCTGTAGCAAACTACAATTTGGATTGCAGTTTTGCCCAGAGTTAGTTGCACTTGGATAACCTCGGCTGCATTATGATGAGTAACTAGCCTGGAGGTGTGGATATCCTTAATGAATATGGACACACTTCCACCTTTGTTGTTCCGGTCCAGGTTACATGGCTGAAAAGTGTGTTATGAGTTATATCCTGGTAGTGCAGGAGTGCTCTCTGGAGCCTTGAACCAGGTTTCAGTCACTACACAGATATCAATGTTCTCCATTTTAAGGAGTGCCTTGAGTGAGTGCATTTTGAGATTTAGACTTCTGGCATTGAGTAGCATCACCCTCAGTTTTTGCTTGCCTATTCCTGTTACAGTGGTGAATATGTCATTTGAACCTTGCCTAAAAAAAAGCATTATAGAGGCAGCAAGAACCTTAGCCAGTATCCGGAATCCCAGGGGTAACAGGTGCAGGCCATCTCTGGCAAAGCATCGTGGTCTGTCGACCATGTCATTCCAAGCAGACAGATACTGGATCCCTTTAGAATGGCACCAGAAGCTTAGCCAATTGTTGAAGTCAATCATTTTGTCCTTGTACTGCGGCATCATTCTGGGTGATGGCAGAATGCAACTCAGGGCTAGGGTCATACCTGCCAGGGTTACAAGATCGGAGAGCTCTTCCATGTCTCTTTTCATGTAGTCCAGGGAGGTACATCTCAGGTCGTTCACACCAACATGGACAATGACAGTCATATTTGTACTTGTTGTGGAGTGACCTGAGTGCGTGGGCTATGTGGCGGATCCTAGCACCCGACAGGCAGCTGACAGTAACCTTCTCCTTGTTTAACCTGGTGAGTGGGACATCAGTGTGCCTGACTATAGAGTCGCCTATGACTAGTGTGTTGGGTACATTGTTTTGCTTTATTGGCTGTGGTTGAGTGGCTCACTGAGTCTGCGGGCTATGTGTCATTTGGGTTGTTTTGGGGGTGGAGGTTGCTTGCATTTCTGCTTTGGAGATCTCTATTGCTTGAGCAGATTATTATTGAGAGCCTCCACAAATATTTTTTTGTTTCTATGTATAGATTTTGGTGGTGTAGATTTAGTGAGATTATGTGATGAGTGTGGTGTGGGGCAAGTGTTTACCTTCTCCTCTTGACTGTCAAGTTCAGTCTTGATTGGAGAGAGATTTACCTCCAGTTTGGCTAGATAAGTGCATCTCTCACAGGTTGTAGTGTTGGGTGGTAGGAGGAGAGGGTTGTCTGTGTACATGAGGCAATTTCTACATTGCCCCAAGATGCCCAGATTCATCAGATAGACAGGAGAGAACACTGGGAGCTCACCCTTGGACATGCCTGAATAAAAAAAACTATTTTCCTCTAGATAAGTGAGGAAAGTGAGTAACAAAACTGTTTTCTCTAGGTAATGAGGAAGGTTGAGTGCTGTAGTAATTAGTAGGTTATTTAGTACTTACAAGTTCTGAACAAGTGCTGATCACGAATAAGCAAATTCAAGTGCTAAAAGTAAGAATCTGTATCTGGACTAAACTAGTTACAGAAAAAGGGGCGAAACAAGTGCAAATGTAGGCTTTTAAATCAGAAAGTTGAGAGAGATGGAAAAACTGTCCAAACGGCCAGTAACTACAATTTCTGGGCCAGAACCACTCCTTAGGAGGTAGATAGGTTACCTAGTGCTTACCACTCCCACTGATAAGCTAGAAGGCTTCTCTCCAACACAGAAAGCTCAAATACAGTGCAAGCTAGCACACTTGAGTATGTAGCAATGTTAGATCAAACAGTTTAAAAAATGCAATTAAATTAAAAATGACTAAAACAACGCAGAAGGAGACTATTAGGTAGAATGAGGTAACGAGATGGGACTGGGGGGAGTGTCCCAGAGCAAATCTACAGTGGGGGTGGGCAACTGCAAAAACTTCCAAATTTAAACGACAACACAGGAATGGGGAGGGTAGGTATGGGAAAACCAGCACCTTCAGCAGAGATCTGAAAAACTATACAGTGAAGCAAAAATAACAGTGCACAACACTGAAGTCAGCCAGCAATGATATAAAATTAGTCAAACAACAATTACCAGTACACAACTCTGAAGTGCCAGAAAAATATGCACAGCTCTGTATATCTGCAGATAGTTTGAAGAGCACTCTTTCAAGACACAGGAAGGCTCCAACAATGATATGCAGACTTTTTTTACTAAGAGGGTCTAATTTTATGCAAGTAATCCTTGAGATGGTCAGATAACACACAGGATGTAAAACCAGTTATACCAACTTAAGACACAGAGAAATAGGGGGTGGGGGGGAAACGGCATCAACAGAGATCTGAAAAACTATACAGTGAAGCAAAAATAACAGTGCACAACTCTGAAGTCAGCCAGCAGTGATATAAAATCAGTCAAACAACAATTACCAGTGCACAACATTGAAGTGCCAGAAAAATATACTCAGCTCTGTATATCTCCAGATAGTTTGAAGAGCACTCTTTCAGAACACAGGAGGGCTCCAACAATGATATGCAGACATTTTTACTAAGAGGGTCTAATTTTATGCAAGTAATCCTTGAGATGGTCAGATAACACACAGGATGTAAAACCAGTTATACCAACTTAAGACACAGAGAAATAGGGAGGGGGGAAACACCTTCAGCAGAGATCTGAAAAACTATACAGTGAAGCAAAAATAACAGTGCACAACTCTGAAGTCAGCCAGCAATGATATAAAATTAGTCAAACAACAATTACCAGTACACAACTCTGAAGTGCCAGAAAAATAGACTCAGCTCTGTATATCCCCAGATAGTTTGAAGAGCACTCGTTCAGGACACAGGAAGGCTCCAGCAATGATATGCAGACTTTTTTACTAAGAGGGTCTAATTTTATGCAAGTAATCCTTGAGATGGTCAGATAACACACAGGATGTAAAACCAGTTATACCAACTTAAGACAGAGAGAAATAGGGGGGAAAACACCTTCAGCAGAGATCTGAAAAACTATACAGTGAAGCAAAAATAACAGTGCACAACTCTGAAGTCAGCCAGCTATGATATAAAATTAGTCAAACAAAAATTACCTGTACACAACTCTGAAGTGCCAGAAAAATAGACTCAGCTCTGTATATCTCCAGATAGTTTGAAGAGCACTCGTTCAGGACACAGGAAGGCTCCAACAGTGATATGCAGACTTTTTCACTAAGCGGGTCTAATTTTATGCAAGTAATCCTTCAGATGGTCAGATAACACACAGGATGTAAAAACCAGTTATACCAACTTAAGACAGAGAGAAATAGGGGGAGGGGGGAAAACACCTTCAGCAGAGATCTGAAAAACTATACAGTGAAGCAAAAATAACAGTGCACAACTCTGAAGTCAGCCAGCTATGATATAAAATTAGTCAAACAAAAATTACCTGTACACAACTCTGAAGTGCCAGAAAAATAGACTCAGCTCTGTATATCTCCAGATAGTTTGAAGAGCACTCGTTCAGGACACAGGAAGGCTCCAACAGTGATATGCAGACTTTTTTACTAAGAGGGTCTAATTTTATGCAAGTAATCCTTCAGATGGTCAGATAACACACAGGATGTAAAACCAGTTATACCAACTTAAGACACAGAGAAATAGGGGGGGAAAACACCTTCAGCAGAGATCTGAAAAACTATACAGTGAAGCAAAAATAACAGTGCACAACTCTGAAGTCAGCCAGCAATGATATAAAATTAGTCAAACAACAATTACCAGTACACAACTCTGAAGTGCCAGAAAAATATACTCAGCTCTGTATATCTCCAGATAGTTTGAAGAGCACTCTTTCAGGACACAGGAAGGCTCCAACAATGATATGCAGACTTTTTTACTAAGAGGGTCTAATTTTATGCAAGTAATCCTTGAGATGGTCAGATAACACACAGGATGTAAAACCAGTTATACCAACTTAAGACACAGAGAAATAGGGGGGGAACACCTTCAGCAGAGATCTGAAAAACTATACAGTGAAGCAAAAATAACAGTGCACAACTCTGAAGTCAGCCAGCAATGATATAAAATTAGTCAAACAACAAGTACCAGTACACAACTCTGAAGTGCCAGAAAAATATACTCAGTTCTGTATATCTCCAGATAGTTTGAAGAGCACTCTTTCAGGACACAGGAAGGCTCCAACAATGATATGCAGACTTTTTTACTAAGAGAGTCTAATTTTATGCAAGTAATCCTTGAGATGATCAGATAACACACAGGATGTAAAACCAGTTATACCAACTTAAGACACAGAGAAATGGGGGGGACACCTTCAGCAGAGATCTGAAAAACTATACAGTGAAGCAAAAATAACAGTGCACAACTCTGAAGTCAGCCAGCAATCATATAAAATTAGTCAAACAACAGTTACCAGTACACAACTCTGAAGTGCCAGAAAAATATACTCAGCTTTGTATATCTCCAGATAGTTCCAATGCTGTAAAACCATTTCCTACACCTATTGGCAGCTGAACAATACAAATATTAACTGACTCAAAAATCAGACTGAAGGATGCCACATAGTACCAACTCTTTTATATATTTTTTTTATTTATCCTTTTCTTGACCAGCTTAGTCCCACCAGGTTACTGGCCTGTTTACGGGGGAGGCCCAATTTTTTTTCTTATAATACTGGGGGAAATTTGACCAGGGCATCAGGGAACTTTCCCTAATCTTTTTAGTCAAATTGCTGCAGGCAGAGACTGGTAAGAAGTACTGTGAAAAAGAAAGTGGAGGAGTGGAGTGCATGTGTTGAGAGTGTTCAAATGAGTGGAGACTGTACCTTTTTGAGATACAGGAGGGATAGAATTCAATTATTGTGTCAGAGGAAGAAATTGAAATTGATATAAGCTGTGCACATAGTGGAATGTCACACATTCAAGTTATGGAACTGCAACAAGGTCTGGAAAATAACATTTTAAAGAATATGATGGGGTGGAACCTGATGAAAATGCAGTTGCCTGGTCAGATGTAATATCGGGAGACATATGGATAATGACAACAGTGTCTAGAGTGAGTGAATCATGGAAAGAGTGATGTGGAGATCGGAACTGTTACATTAGATCATGATTTAAATAAAGAAAATGGGAAAGAAAAGACATAAACTGTGTTAAAGGGAATGGAAAAGTAATGAAAAGATTTCTCAAAGGCAGAGACCAGTTATACGAACTGAAACCAGAAATGAAGATTGCTTGGACAGATATTTTGTATGGGGCAATATATTAGTGTTTTGAGGTTTACACCTGAGGGCATTAGAGTTTTCATACACACTAATAATAAATCCTAAAGTGAAGTGACATCTGAGGCAATGTGAGAGTTGAAAAGTTATGCTTTTTGAAAAACAAAAAGAATCATTTTGCTCACTATGGAATGATTATGTTATAAGGGATCATGACAGAATGTTTAAACAGAAACTGAAATTGCACTTTGAAACTCTAGATGATGTGGAGAATGAAAATAAAAGTGTAAAGCTGTTTATGAGATTAAAAATGTCTGATGACAGGACATTCTGGAATGGTGCATGGGAAATTTTAGTATCTCTGGATAACAAGGATGGAAATGTGAAGCATGTCTTTAGTTTTGTCATAACTAACAGAAAAAAACAGAGTACAAAGGAGCAGTCCAGATAAAGTACTTTAGTTAGCAGATCTTGGATACTCTCTCTCTGTCTCTCTCTGATACCCTCCCTTCGGGAAGAATAGACACCTTGTTGAAGTTTCAAGTTATTTATTCATCATTCCCATTGTGCTGGGTTACATTTACCCAGGTAGGTGTCTTCAGAAGTTGTTTTAACTCAGTATAGCCAGGCGACACCTGTAGGTGTTTCAACAGTCACAACCTACTGATACCTATAGGCATCAAATATTGCTTCTTCATATTGGCATTAATAATTTCAAAACCATGCTACATACAAAGTAGTAAAAATGTTCATTTTAAAGCTTACACAGTGACAACTGCGTTAATATTTGACCCGAGTCTATTACAGGTAAAGCGATATCGATTGTTGTTCATATATTTATTTATATCATCATACGTTTCATGCTTTTCTAAATATCTTGACAACCATATAGCTCAAACAACTGTTTAGCCTCATATGAAAGCTCTCAGTTGGATGAAGAAAGTGCTATAAACAGTATGTGTCTAATTTGAGTGGATGCTCAGATACTACAAGTTGTTTACAAAATATAACAAACTTCATAGTTACTATGTTTACCATGACTTATAAAATCCAGTTTGAAACTTAGAACCTAAAGAATACTTCCACTATAAAAAATAGTTTCTGCTGAAGAGTTTGCGATCTGCAGTTCTTTACTAGCTCTTATTTTTCCAAAGATATGTCCTTTTGTTTGAAATGTAAGTAAAAATTTGATTCTATCAAAAAGCTTAGGCTCCGCCCATTGAAAGTTACAGTGCAAACTTCCAAAGCTCCATTGGAGGAATGAGTTAAATCTCAAATTTTCTGTTTTCATATCATCAGTTGTCTCCGTAAACTGATTCCCTCGGGGGGATAAATCCTTGGACATGCCAAGGATGAATGGAAAAGATAAACAATCCAGAAAGCTCAAGTCAGGTCTGGTATCTCAACTGTGACCCACAGGATGACAGAACTAACAAGAAACAGAGTACAAAGTATTAGTCCAGATAAAATCATTTTAGCTGGCAGATCTAGGAGACTCTCTCTGATACCCTCCTTGTGGGAGGAATAAAGATGTCTTGCTGAAGTTTCAAGTAGTTTATTCATTATGCCTGGTATGCTGGGTTATGTTTTCATCCTTGACACTCCTTGGCATCTAGAAACATAATTCAAGACTTAAAAACTGTTTGAAGGCACCTACCTACCTAAATGTATTCTGGTATATTTTGGATAAGTGCATTTGCAGTATATGTGAGTGGACAGGGAGTAGCAGTTGAATTCTGGGACAGGGGATGCTATCTTTTTGTATGGGTTGTAAGAGGCTATGGCATATTTATCCTAAGAGGAAGAAGCATTGTACCTTTTATAGTCTGCTAGATGAAAGCACTTATTCTTTGAACAAACAGGACAATTTAAAGCTCAAATACGGATTGTTTCATGTTTTCATTGCGCAAGTTTGAGAATGTGTATATTCTACTCTGGTTAGCTGTCTACCTGGAACATCCCTACAGGAGTACAACAGTGAATTACTTTAAAATAAGAATCTTTTCCTTTTGGATTATGTCAGACAGAGATTCAATTATCTCTCCTCTATGAATTTTGGCTTGCAGGCTGACTGGAGAATTATCCAGTTCTTTCCATGGTCTCAGTACATTAATGTTGCAGATTTGTTATGTTTTTCTCTATCCTGGATGTCTAACCTTGTAGTTCACTGTATTTAGTCTTTCAGTAACCTCAAATGACCCCTTCTGCTTGGTCAGAAATTTGTATTCACAGAGGACATTAGTAATACTACCTAATCTCGGGTTAAATTCACCAAACGAGGCACTCTTATTACAAACTAATTGTTGCATTTCCAGGGCTCTCTACATGTGTTATTTTAGACTGGATATAAACAGTTTTAATCTATCATCCAAACTAACATAATGGTCTGCCATACTTTAAATGAGGTTCACTCCTCTTTCCATCAAACAGACCTTTTGAATGCCTCTCTCACAGTAGATCAGATAACATAAACCCAGATGAAGCCTATTGGATTGCAAACAGTAAGGAGCGATGCAAATGACCTTCCCCAGAATTTAATAAAATCTGTGTAGGTTCAGTGTAAAACCTACATCAAATGTATCTGTGTACATGGCCACGGTTCCCCCTCGGCAGCACACCATGCATATTAGTGATGGTATGGCCGAGGGAGAGCATAGGAACAGGTTTATTCAGTGTAGTCAGAAGTGTAGATGCTACCAATAGTTGTGGATGACCTGTACTGCTCCCTGCTACTGTTGAAACACTGTGAATTGGGTCAAATGTGTAATATTTTATTTTAATTATTTTTTTTTCTATTTTTTGCATGTTTGCATGGCATGGAGTGCAGCAATGCCAAGCTGTGCTCACATATAGACAGCTGACACCTGCCAAACATGTAGAAATAGAAACCGGATGTCATTAATTATCATAATTACGTATCTTTGTTATTTGAAATATTTTTATATGTTTTCTGTTTTATTCTTTTACTTGCTGTTTGTGATATGTGGTGCACAGCACTGCAGAGCCGAGCAGCACTCATACATACATAGCCAATATTTGCTAGACATCTAAAAATAGAAATCGGATATAGTTAGTTATTTTTGTCTAGGTCTATTTAAGCACATTTGCACGACATGCTTAGCAACACTAACAGGTAGCCCAATAGCATATGTGAAGGTATACTATTTTTCATAATATCCAAGTAGCTAAATAGGTAGAGATACAGCCTCGTCTTTAGTAGGTTTGAGTCCGTAGCAATGATAAGATGTCTCTAATTTAATTTATTATATATGTTTAATTTTCAAAACAAATTTGTAAAATATGTCACTACTGCACTGGGCTGAGCACTGCTTAAACATGCTAATGGCTACTTTTGTTTGCCTGGTGCTAAGCTGAGCTAAACCCCTGGTTGTGCAAGTTTTTGCACTGCTTAGCTGCACTTAGCTGGCTTGCGCACTGCTAAGTAATGGGGCACTCTTTTGAATGTTGCTCAGTGACATGTAAGGGCAGGAAAACAGCCTATATTAGGAACAATAGGCGGGAATTCTGCAACAGTCTTTGGAGTCTGATAAACTGGTGATATGGCAGGTGGTGCTGGTGAAGCTTTCAAGCACAGAGATGGGGTGTTCAGGAGTCTAGAGTCTTTGTTGGGCTTCTGGTAAAAAATCATGAACCTAGGCTGCTTCAGGGTGGTTTCCAGGGCTCAGAGTATAAGGCAGAGACCTGGGACCAGTTGGCCAGGAAACTCACCAGTGTTACTGGTATCCCCCACACAGGTGGGCAGTGTTGTCACCATTATGGCAACCTGAATATGAGAAAGAGGGGAACCTTGGACACCTGGGTCCAAGAAGCTAGAGCTGGGAATGCCCCACAAATATGTAAGTATGTTTTCCTCTGTTTTGCCAATATGCAAGCTGAATGTGTGCAAAACTGGTATGCATAATGGTGTGCTTCTCTCCCAACCGCTGCAGCTGAGAGGGCTCGAGTGTCAAGTCTCATGCCACTCGCCTGGCCAGGTTGCACTGTGTGTGTGGTATGTATGGATTTATTATGCTAACTGTAGTGCAATAAACAAGAAAGAGTAAAGCATTTACCGCAATAATGTATACACCATAAATATTGTAGTGCAATAAATGGCCAAGTAGAGCTTTAGTGCAATAAATGAACAATAATGACTGTATGCAATAAACAATAAACAATACCAATAACACTAAGCAAAATGGTGTACAGCAGGATTGTGTTGCCATAGCCATTGTAGTAGAGCTGTATGCATTACTTATCTATGATAAGGTTGCTGCGATCACAAGTAATACTGTAATAGCTGTAGAATGCAGAAGTAATGGTCTGCAAACTGTATTGTTTAATTCACAGCATGGTCCAAGACTGTCTCCAAGCCAGATATTTATCAGCTATACCAATAAAGTGTTAAGCAGAATTGTTAATTCCTACAGAAATCTGTTTTAATAAATGTGTTATGGCCTTATCCCATGCATGTGTGTTCTACTGTCACTGCAGTCAAGTATACCACTGTAATAGTTCTAAAATGCAAAACTAATTCAGTCACATAATGCTGTCTTTTTCTCCCACTCCAGGAACAAAAGGTATATGAGTGACGTAGCCCAGGTTATGAACAGATATGATTGTGGTTACATTTCACAAACACTTATCAGCAATACCAATAAAGTGTTAAGCAACATAGTTGATTCCTAAAGAGATTTGTTTCAATAAATCCAGTACAGCTGTATGCCATGCATGTGTGTTTGACTGTCACTGCACTGGCTTGCGCACTGCTAAGTAATGGGGCACTCTTTTGAATGTTGCTCAGTGACATGTAAGGGCAGGAAAACAGCCTATATTAGGAACAATAGGCGGGAATTCTGCAACAGTCTTTGGAGTCTGATAAACTGGTGATATGGCAGGTGGTGCTGGTGAAGCTTTCAAGCACAGAGATGGGGTGTTCAGGAGTCTAGAGTCTTTGTTGGGCTTCTGGTAAAAAATCATGAACCTAGGCTGCTTCAGGGTGGTTTCCAGGGCTCAGAGTATAAGGCAGAGACCTGGGACCAGTTGGCCAGGAAACTCACCACTGTTACTGGTATCCCCCACACAGGTGGGCAGTGTCATCACCATTATGGCAACCTGAATATGAGAAAGAGGGGAACCTTGGACACCTGGGTCCAAGAAGCTAGAGCTGGGAATGCCCCACAAATATGTAAGTATGTTTTCCTCTGTTTTGCCAATATGCAAGCTGAGTGTGTGCAAAACTGGTATGCATAATGGTGTGCTTCTCTCCCAACTGCTGCAGCTGAGAGGGCTCGAGTGTCAAGTCTCATGCCACTCGCCTGGCCAGGTTGCACTGTGTGTGTAGTATGTATGGATTTATTATGCTAACTGTAGTGCAATAAACAAGAAAGAGTAAAGCATTTACCGCAATAATGTATACACCATAAATATTGTAGTGCAATAAATGGCCAAGTAGAGCTTTAGTGCAATAAATGAACAATAATGACTGTATGCAATAAACAATAAACAATACCAATAACACTAAGCAAAATGGTGTACAGCAGGATTGTGTTGCCATAGCCATTGTAGTAGAGCTGTATGCATTACTTATCTATGATAAGGTTGCTGCGATCACAAGTAATACTGTAATAGCTGTAGAATGCAGAAGTAATGGTCTGCAAACTGTATTGTTTAATTCACAGCATGGTCCAAGACTGTCTCCAAGCCAGATATTTATCAGCTATACCAATAAAGTGTTAAGCAGAATTGTTAATTCCTACAGAAATCTGTTTTAATAAATGTGTTATGGCCTTATCCCATGCATGTGTGTTCTACTGTCACTGCAGTCAAGTATACCACTGTAATAGTTCTAAAATGCAAAACTAATTCAGTCACATAATGCTGTCTTTTCCTCCCACTCCAGGAACAAAAGGTATATGAGTGACGTAGCCCAGGTTATGAACAGATATGATTGTGGTTACATTTCACAAACACTTATCAGCAATACCAATAAAGTGTTAAGCAACATAGTTGATTCCTAAAGAGATTTGTTTCAATAAATCCAGTACAGCTGTATGCCATGCATGTGTGTTTGACTGTCACTGCAGTCAAGTATAGCACTGTAATAGTTCTAGAATGCAAACAAATTCAGTCACATAATGCTTGCTTTTTCTCCCACTCCTGGAACAAATTGTGTATGAAATATGGTTGAGGTAGCCCATCTTATGAGCAGATATGAACATGCTAACATTTCACAGACAGTTATCAGCTATCAAAATAAAATTACATTTTTTGCAGATGTTCCCTGCAGTCACAGCTATTGGGTTCTAATCCCATGCCTGCCAACTAAGGCATGATGGATGTCTAGATTATGTACTGTACACAGACATGCCTCTCAACTGTCATGATATCATGTAATATAATTAAAACTGCCTAATCCATCTGTCACAAGATTACCAGAAAAATATTTACCTGGAATGCAATGTATTACTAAATCTACTTACAGAACATCTTGGTTATAGAAGTCCACATTGTGTGAAAGTGTTCTGTGTAGTAATGTACCTGCATTTGTTATTGCTTGGCCCATACTATCACATGCTAACAGCTTCAGAGGTATATATGTGCTACATCATCTATAGGAGAATTGTAGTCACTGTACTCAGAACTGACATTACACACCTGTACTGTATTTAGTATCAAAGTTTTCAAGAATATAGTCTGCATTGTCAGTGATGGATTTTTTTCTCTCTCCCCCCCCCACCCCTTATATTCATTTATTTATTATTGTTATTTGTTATTATGCTTTAATATTAATATACGTTCTTAAACTAACTATATTTTTGCAAAATGTGATGTAATATTATGTGTTATTATGATTAACTATTAGCATATTTTGTTAAACTATTTTATTGCCTTTATGGTTTACTTCTTACTGGCATGCTGTTACCATACTTACTGTTATGTTATTTACTGTTGTGTTAGACATAATATACATTAATATATATCTGGATGAATGAAAATGATGTTTCATTCTATTAATACTAATTATTGTTTAGTTATTACTGACCTTAACTTATTGCTATACCTCATTCACTACAGCACTTCAAGGTAGGTTGGTTCCTGCTGATCTGCCTACTTTGCCTTAACCGGCCATGGAACCAGGTCCCAGCACATCTAAGACCCAGACTGGTTGTGCCCCCTTTACTGCCCTTGCTCTGCCTGCAGCATTGAGTAGTACCATGGGATGGGGCCTGGCCCCCCTCTGGGAGTCGTGGTGGAGGAGGTGTTATCATCTGGGATGAGCTGCCAGTCTTGGTGCGCAGGATAGTCTACTGTGGGTTTGACCACTGCCTGCATAGGATTGAGAACATACTGGCCAACCTGGTGGGGCAGCCTCACCCCAGTGCCCAGCCTCCAACACTGCCACCCTTAGGGCAGTGAAAGAGCAGTGATGACAGTCCCATGGGTGGGGATGTGAGTCATACTGCTGCTGTCTGGAGGCACATGGGACTTGGATTCCACAACATCCTCCCTATCCAAGGTATTCACCCCCCATGTGTCACACACTGTCTCTGTGTGCTGCCCTATGTTTTCTGTCTGCAAATGCATCCTCATCTACCCAACTTACCCCCATGTACCTATGTCCCTTCCCCAACATTCCACTCTCACCTTAAAAATAAAAATAATGGGCACCTGTCCCAAAAAAAATATTGCCTCATACATAGCTCTCCATTTCAAACGTGTCCACTTGACACACATAAATTTTGTCCAACTGATTTGACAATGCAGTTATATTGTCCTCACCCCTCTCTCTGGTTTTGAGAGTTCAAAGTTATATACACATTCTGTCAAAATGCACAGTTGTTGCTGTAAAAGAAATGGATAGCTCCTGCACATCCCTGCATGCCATTCAATATGTTTCCCCCTGCTTGCACCCCATTTCACCACTTTCTTATCTTCCCATGTTTCTTTTCTTTATATTTTTAGTGCATTGCTGTGCAGCATGCCACATCAATCAACTTCGCTCAGCTAAATAGAGCTATATGTGTTTTTAAACTTGTAATACACATTGACAAAGTAAACACCTGTCCCATATTTCAAACCCAAGACCTGCAGACCACTTCATTAATCTACCACTCCACACAACTCTTACTTAAAATAGGTGGTTTAAAGAAAACATAGTAATTGCCAGTTACAGTCATTAAGCGTGTTTCAGTGGAGTGCACTGTGTCATGCAAACTTGATTAAAATGTAATTAAATTAAAAAGATTAAAACTAGGAGTGTGCCTTAGACTTTAGTGCAATAGTACACCACTAGAAAGCCAAAGACATGATAATGGATGTAAATGAGGCGTGTGATAGCAGGTAAATGTGCCCTTCAATAGCAACATGTAAAAAGACATTTTCTAAGGCATTAATGGCAAATACATGTTCAACTAGAACCCTGGTACACACATATATCCATATATATATGTGTGAACCAGGGTCCTAGTTGAACATGTATATATCCATATAAAGCCATGCACATACTGATGGATGTAGACAATGTATGTCACAACCTGTATGTGTGCATATATATCTTACAAATACACCTACTGCAGTAGTGACTCAGTAGCGCAGTCTGTTAATAACCTTGCAAATGGTACATTTTGCCACACACAGTCCTGGGTTCAAATCCAGTGGTATGTAGAAGTGAATTTACAGAATTGTGAAGGCAGCAATTTATCCGCACAATGCATGTCAAATGACATGTCTGCTTTTCACTGATGGAGGTCACAGATCTACAGGTAGGAACACAATTCAGATCTCCATATAGCAAAACTATATGTGCATAAAGTATCACTTCATGCATTAATATGCATTCACACAGAATGTCAATGCAGGTACTGCAAATGAGGGCCACTAATATCAGAGAGAACCATATGCTATTTACAAAGGAGCTGTGCAGATTATAATAGCTGCTCAGCTAACAAACACATTGGAAGTCCCTGCTTTTAACAAGGCATGCCCTCATAAATGCTGCAACTTGCTACAAGACTGTAACACATGGCCTGACAGTTGCCCAAATAGTGGACATATTCTTATATTTATACTCCATCTTACCCAAGGACACACCAAACGTGTTGCCTAGTACTCTGTTAGTGATACAGTTGCCTAACATACTTACCTTAAACACATGCCTTATTTGGAGTAGAAAGGGTAGCCTCTCTTTGGCTTTGCCTCCACAACAAGGCTGACACAGCTCCCATAGTTACTATTATAGCTTGTTGTCCTCCAAAGTGTTCACACTCTCTGCCTATGTCTATTACCAGCAGCAGCTGCAACCTCTAGCACACACATTTTTATGGTAAGGTTTCTGCTACAGACCTACCCTCTGCAACGATGTAGTCTCCTCTTCCCATATAATGTCCAGCTCAACATATCAGAAAGGGACCCTAATCTACATGAAGGCCTTATATATTGTAAAGTGGTTGCATGCCATTGACTGATGATAGTACAAATCAGCTGTGTTAGCTGTAATTAGCATTTCAGACCCACAGATTGGTTTACAGGCAATCACCTGCTGATGAGAAGCATGTTTAAAAGGCAAGCAGTTGGCTATGGGGAACCATTCTGTATGAGACTTTCCTTACACAGAGCACACCTTTGTGAAAACTTTACTATCACTACATATCAACAGAGGAGTACTGCATGCCATTACATATGTAACTGATATTGTGTACAACAGGATGCAGATGGCTAAATAGATGTGCAGAGAATAGGGCATACAGCATTAAGCCTGTCGTAGACTTGTGATAATGACATGTCACTGATTTCCTGCTGTCCTACACCTACACAAAATGTACTATATATCAAGGGTGCTTTGCCTGCTGTCATTGTGGCACACTGGTCTCGTTGGTCATTTTATAGTGGTTGTAATAGTACACTGTTAATTGTGTGGCACTGTTCCTATGACATATCATCGGGGGGGGTTGCCCATAGGGGGCACACCACAGTAGACCCAAATTTTGGGTGTATGATCATACAGCAGTATCAGTCATGGCACACATGGGAATACCTGACTGTTATCTCAGTTGTATCCACACACTTACAATATTTGAACACTGTGGAGTATGACATGTGTGAGCAAGCAATGCAGAGTGCCAGCCATTTTTTCCTTACTGTATCTCTACATAGTGTACTTCCACATATGTGATCCTGTAATATGTTCCCATTTTGTTGTCTTTCAAGAATCATGTATAGTAGGCACCATGCACCCTTCTCTGATGCAAGAAATGAAATTATACTGGAAGGACTAAGGCAACATCATCACATCCTACTGCCCAGGAGGAGGTAAAACAGGGAACAGCAGGCTGCACTGCGGGCAGACCTTGTCCGTGATGTGAATGGCATGGGGCATCAGTGCAGGACAAATGAGCAGGTTCAGCACCATGCAATGGACATTATCAATCTTGCACAACAAAGGGCAGCAGATCTAGCCAGGGATCGTGCCATCACCAGTGAATGGCCTGCAGTGGAACAACTGCTCACAGCCACTGAGGGATTCCTGGTGAACCTAGGCACACACAACAGCTCCTAGGCATCCATCACACCATACATTGCTGAGGTGAATGCCACAGTTTCCACACCAGAGGAGCATGTACGTAGGCTTACTGTGATCAGCATTGTAATACTGTAGCAGTCAGTGAGTCAGGCTACACATACTTTTATGTGGGTGCCAGGTCTTAGTTCTATGGGGGGGATTACCTCAGTTGTACTGTCGTACTCAGAATGTGACCATTGCAACAAGTAACACAGTATGTACTGTAAATGTGAGATATATGGATCTATTACCTTGTTGTGCTGCAACATGCATTGGTACTGGCATTACCCCACCCTCAACTTTTCACAGGTCCATCAGGTATTGGCCAAGGCTGTGGTCCTGCTCCTGGTAAGCATGGCAATGTTTTGTTAAGGAGCATTTATATTTTGTTAAAGTAAGGGCCATAATAATGCCCTATTTCAACATAATGTCATGTGTATACAGGGTAGAATGTATTTATTTTCCATTCTGGAACATGTACATAAAGATCTTAGAGGGGTAATCACAGGAGTGTAGTTGAACAAATAGAAACATTTTGGCAGTGACAGTTAAGAAAAGATAAGCCTCCTGGCTAGGTAGTTATTCTAAAATGCCTTTTAAAATACAGAAGGTTGAAAGGACATTAAATTATGGAGTGAAACGTGCATTTCAATATAATTGTTAATGTAGTTGTACTGTGTTTTTATGCATTGTTTTATCAAGTATAGTGTCACATTACACATTGCATGTCACCACAGCAGAAATATGTCTTCAACAAGGGGCAGCACTATAAGTGTATGGCTCCATAAGTTCATATGTGTATAACAGGCAAACAAGGCCAATGACGGCATTCAGCATACTCGTGCATCCCTAATCTATGAATAGGCCTGCTTCCCTTGATAAGTGTCACCAGGGTTTTGGGAACTCACGCATCTACAAGCTATGGTGACGGCGATAACCCATCTACAAATATCATGTGTCCAGTTGCCTGACACCCATTATGATCGTCATGTTCTGCATCCCATTTTGTAACTTGCACATGCTGTGTCACAGCAGATGTATGCTTTACATGCATGGGGGGGTGCTGTTTCATGTACGGTGCACTGTCTGTGTTACATACCTGTTTCTCCAGCATATACTATGTATACCACAGTGATGTTATAGGTGTGTGGAACAAGTGAGACATGTGTCAGTCCTGTCATGGATATGCAGGAAGAACACAGTGGGATCTGACACCTCCTTGTATGGAGCCACATCCCCTCCAAAGCATTTAGGGGACAGATTTCACATGTATGGTTGTGACACAGACTTCATAAGACATGTTATCTATGCTGTTTATTGGTGTACCATGGAACCTGTGTGGCTGCTACAGTTGTAGGATATGCCTGTTGTGCACACAATGATAGCTGTAATGATTGCCACATTCAGTATAGCAGTGGCAGTCTGGGATTTACATCCCAAACCTATTGGTTTAGGTGTACAACAGTGAATTCATACCTACATTTTAGTGACCAGTGAGAGTCAATGGCTACATTAATCTTTCTGTCCATATCTCCATGTGTAATGGCTCAACTGTGTGCGGTGTGCAGACAGTACAATATTTGGCAGGGTGGATGATGTCCCACAAGATAGTATCTTGCAGTTGTTGGCAGTTAGTCTTTGTCAGTGGCTCAAAGTACAACTGACTGTGTCTTAGGCCATCCTGGATAACTGTCGGTTCTGTGTGGGAGTCTGTGACAGCTCCCAGTATGCAA
The DNA here is from genome assembly GCF_019279795.1 of Protopterus annectens. Classification (NCBI taxonomy): domain Eukaryota; kingdom Metazoa; phylum Chordata; order Ceratodontiformes; family Protopteridae; genus Protopterus; species Protopterus annectens. The sequence continues at coordinate 1,271,743,012 of NC_056744.1, forward strand.
TCACCTGCTAATGTACTCAGTCAAGGTCAGTGACAGTGGCTATGACTGCAGAGAGAGGATAGGTAGATGGAGTATGCAAATAATGGAAGATGGTGAACCCCACTGGTGATTGGCATCATTGTAGCACAGGTCTCCCACTTTCCATGTATGACTTTCAGACACTTGCCTATCCACCAGCTGACATAACACTCTGTACATGACATACACAGTTTCCAGCAAGGTCTGCTGGCCTAATATTGTCATACATCTTGTCAGACCATGGTTGGTGGAGTGAGACATATGTCCAACATTCATTGCATAGTGTAACAGTCAATGGGCTCCACTGGTTACAGTCGGTAGGCATGATCTGGCCTTGAGCAAAAGTAACAGTGTTTGGTCCAGTGTCAGTAGGTGTACAACAGTGTTAGTGCTGATATACATGCTAACTCCTATTATGGCATTTCAGGTGACATGACTCAAAATCTGGAGACACCACTTGGCACTACCTGCTAGTTGTCCTCCATGCAAGTAAGTGTTGCAGTTACTTCCAGCATGTTGCAAGAAGTGAGTCATGCAAGGTGTCTGTACAGAGCACTGACAAACACTTTAGGGAACTGTCATATGTACACAGTTGGTTGATTAGTTATGCTGTGGCTCACTTGCCCAAAGGATGGTCCTGGTCCTTACCTACAATGCTTTGCAGCAGTGCAGTGACATCCCCACACAAGGAACCAACATAGGTCATCATGTGTTTACCAATATAAGTAACAAGTACAGACCCCCCCCCCCCAAAGTGAGGTCCTCCCTGGTGAGATCTCTCCACAGATCAGTCTCCTTAGAACTATCCCCCCTTGCAGACAATGCAGACATATATGTCAAGACAGCCATTTATTATCTCCTGTAGGATGGTTGGCATAGTATGAATGCACCTCCCCCTTCATATGGGATAGGCAAGTATACAGCTCTACACCCATACATTATGTCAGCAGCATTACAATGGCATGAACTCGGCTGTACATGACTGTAGGGACACACGCTTATAATGGCTCAGAAAACCTGACTGGTGGCCAACTGCCATTAGCAGGGTGTACATTAACAGGTGGATAGTTCTGTGTGACAGTTTGGATGGGGTGCCCCCCTAATATGGAGGGACTACCTCCTCAACTAAAAGAAGCACATAGTTTTGTGATGTTGGACAGGCCCAGATTGTTGGTGACCTCATACGTCATGACACCCATCATATGTGGTGTCATGATGTATGAGGTCACCGGCAATCTGAGCCTGTCCTTTGAGGTCACACAAAGCAGAACCACAACGCACAGTGTGTGACCTCAAAGGACAGGCCCAGATTGTTGGTCGGATCTGGACTCATACCTAACTTGTATACCCACACTGTCTGCATCAACTACACTCCCTTTTCCCCACCACATCTGACACATGGCATTCCTAACACCTGTCCCATAACTTCCATATTTACAGAGCAATTCGTAACTGGCCTCTCATTGGAAGATACACAGCATCTATTGCACATGCTAACATTCCAGGCTGCATCCCACATGTGCTCTGACAAGGATTACTAACACCATCGGGACACCCTTGCAATCATACCAATACTACTGGCTGTACACCAGCTGAGTGGACAACGACAACTGTTATACCCTTGCACAGAGGTGGTGCATCCACTGACTGACATAACTATTCACCTCTTTGTCTGAGTATCCATATCTCTATGGCTGTAGGGGTGATCATCATAGAGCTGATCAGCATGCATATATGTGTTCTCCACACAGTTGACTGTACATGGTTTGGATGTGTGACAGGAGGACCATGACTGTTACATGTGCTGGACATTTCTGAGGCAGTCACCATGGACCTAGATGAGGATACATCAGGGCATACAACCCCCTAGACTCAGCCAAGCCATCTGGCTATATCCCCTTCTCAGGCAACCCACTTAGGCATCCATGATACTGTCATTGTAGGGGTCACTAAGGGGCCCATTGCTGGCACACATACACAACATAGGGGCATCCACCTCCAATAGCTGATCTGTCAACAGCAGTGCTCAACAGGTGCAGTCCTGGGTCCTCTACTGCTTGGAATCCATTCAACCACAATACACGTGACTACTGACTGAGTGTGGCTCACAATGTTGGCTGATGCCTGCAAATTGTGAGCACTCATAGAGTCTCAGTGGTATGTCACTATCCTGCAAGTGGGTATTGTGAACACATGCCTGTTGACATAGTAATGCCCATAGACTCCATGCAAATATATATGTAATATCAGTTCCATCAGTTAGACCTAAGTACCTGGTAAGTAGCACATCAGTCACAACATGTGATGTACATACTCAAGGGTGAACAATCTGGGCACACAGACCTGGCCACACAGGTTTACACCTAATGTGCCTCAGATCTCCCTGTCTGTACAGTGGTATGGCAGGAATCATATGGCATAGCTGAGGCCACAGTCACCTGTAAGTAATATGCTCATAAGCTCCAAGCACTCTTCCTTCAGCATGCCAATATCTGAGTGCAATGGCCATTTGATGATGTAAAAAACGAAAAATGGCAATAACGAGTTAAGCTGGCAGACTGGACGACAAATTCTGCAAATAACCAAAGCTTTATTAAAAGTAAGAGCTTTCGGTAGAGAGCAATCTCCCCACCAAATTTTGGTTTGGTTCATTTGGTGATGTACCCTTCCAAGCAGTACTGGCAATTACATACAACAGTATGGTCCCTCACAAGGTCACGTCATGTCTCCAGTATGTGTTCAGTGGAGATAGTCTGCAATGAGTGTTATTGTCACCTGTGGCATATAGATCACACAGAGGTGATCTGTGCCTTGCATATGGGGCAATATGTGACCCTGCTTTATTACGTATGCTGACTATCTGTAGGAGACATAGTAGATGGATAACCCACTGTAAGGAAATTAACATCATTCGTGATGTTAAAATCCTTCAGAAAAATGTCTGTTGAAACAAACCCTATTATTTTAGCAACTGTTTACATTTATGAGAGCAGTATTTAATGGTTTACTATCATTATGTCGGACCGGACTTTGTCGAACACTGCTTACATCAACTCATGTCCACGAAAGTTGATATTGCTGAATCCTGACATTGCCGAATTACATCTCAAATGCAACCACGGAACGGGCTTTAACATGGGTCAAGATAGAGGCGAGATTTGTAATTCGGCAATGTCGGGTTCCACATTGTCACCATTCAACCCCTAGCCTTTCGTTGAAGTGGATTAATCTGAATCCACTTCAGCATAATAATAGTAAACCGTATTTAACATATGCTCCTATTTGTGGGCTTTTGTTCCCCCATTTTGTTGGGCTTTGAACAGATTACTTGCACTAAGAGGATGAGAGCTATATTACAGACACTGTCATCTGTCCCTGTTTCTGCAGTACAGCACGTCACTCAAAATGTCCACAGCATTCCCCAGCTGTCTGATGTACTTAATATGTGACTGAGGTTCATAATTTTACACCACACATAGACTGACAGTCTGTGAAAATACAAACATAATAATACCTTGCATGCAAAAGATGTGCCTACTTCCAGATTAAAAGCATGAACACCATCACCCATGATAACTTCCCTACTCCACTGAGCCACACAGGCTGCCAGACACAGTGGAGTCATTCATCACACAATCACCAGCATAAATATGTACATTGTTATTCCTGCTTTACTTGTGACATATAATGTGTGATTGAGTTCTATGTTACAGCCCTGAGATTGCCTGGTCTGCTGATATACCATTGCTGACTTGCTGTTAAAGCAGTTATATGGGAACACTGTTGTGTTGGGGGTGGGGGAACAACAGCACATAATCTGCTGGGATAGGCAGTAGTCCAAATATCATGTGACCCCACTTTTTAACATCTCCCTTGCCTGATGTAGTGCATATTCCAACCATGAGGCCGAGTGATAATTAGGGGACACATACTAGTGGTTTGGGTACCTTTAGTCCCATGTGGATGTTTCTTCTATCCACATAGCCCACTATATTTTCTTATATAAATGCAGCAGATCCATACATACTTCTTTGTTTTCCCCTGTGAAAGGAATTTCTTAAAAAAAAAAAAACACCTTCTGTTTCACTACCGTTGCTATCACTGTATGGGACCCGATTCTCCTCCTTAGAAGAGAACAAAGGAATGCCAGGTTTGGGAATTGACTTTATTTATGTTATTTATTTATTTATTTATTTATTTATTTATTGCTGTCATCCAGAGCATGACCGCTTAGGGCATTAGCATCTGACAAGATTGAAGAAGGGGATTTTTTTTTTATTTTGTTTTGTCTTTGCTTTGTTCCTCAACCTAGCATTGATGGAGACCAGGCCAGGAACTGGCAATGGGTGCCAAATAAGCCAGCTACAACTGTGTTCTTGGCAACAGAAATCTCTAAGCCAAGAAACAAATAAATCAGAAGACAAATTTTGTTCTGAAATTTGTACTTCCTCTCAGATGCTTTCTTATCTTAGATTTCTCTTCCTGTGCCACACTGTGAGTTGATACTACCATTTAACTTTATTTTCCTTCTATATGTTGCCACCCACATGCAAAGGGTATTTCAGAACAAAATTTGTCATCTGATTTATCTGATTTATTTTATTACAATAAAGGTATTTCTATAATATATTATATTACAGCAGAAAATAAAATAAATGTGTCCATAATGTCAGATATGGCTCATTTATATTAGGATAAAGTTAAACCCTGTTTATCTGCATATTTAAGCTGACTGCTGAAAAATATAGAAAATAATCAAAGTGTGAAGGCAGATGATAGAGCAAGCAATTATATGGCAGAAATAAACACTTACTTTCATAGGTGGGTGAGTGAATGTCTTGTCACTATGTTGGAAGTGCTAAGAAATCTTATGATAAAGGAACAAGCACTTAGTACTTTGCCTGAGGGCATCAGATTGGGAGTACAATACTAATATGAAGACAGAGAAAAGGGGTGACCTCTTTCCATCCAACAGAGCAACTGTATCAGTGCTATGCATCAGTGTAAAGGAATCTAAGGGAGCAACGTGAGCCTTCAAAGAAGGTAACACAGGCATAAAAATGAAATGTTTATTCAGGTATGTGACAAGGCCTTAGAATAAAATGTTCCCATTGTAATTAGGTAGGGAGAATGGTGCCCAAATGTCCACAATAAGTTACAAAGCAGATGCCACTTGAGAGAGCTACTGAAAGAAACAATACAGTAGAGCTAATCCAGATTATAACAAGGACCAGTACCTTTTCCTTGTAGACGTTAATGAAATTAGAGAAAAGAAGGGCAGGCAGTCCACTTCAGTTCAGTAGGGTGACAAGCAAGCAAGTACTGGTGTTTTATGATATCTCAGCAGATTTTCTAAAAAGTAATTTCTTTGATAGAATAGTACCTGAGTACATGAGGTCATATGCCGTCAATTTTGGAGACAATCATATCAGAAAGGTAACAGTAGTAAGATCCACCAAAGGTCCACATCTCTAGTACAGACTGGTAATATGGCCCACTCAGAAAAAGAGCTAGTAGGTAGTGAAAATCCTGAAGCTGAATCACATCTGTCAGAAGGCATTGGAACTCCTCTGGAAGGAGTTAATTCGAAGGCAAAATGGTTGACAGTAAACTCTAAATCTGAGGCATATATGTCAAAAAGTACTGGACTTTCAGTAGAAGGAGATGGGGGAAAATTTATAAAGAAAGAGTTAAGGCATGTGCAGCCCTTAGAGACCAGTTTACAAAATGTGAGGGAAACAGCTAAGGAGGCTCCTAATCCTCAAGAACTGAAAGAGTTTGAATTCTAGAAGAGTGGTCATTCTACAGAAAGTGGACTCCTAAAGACAGGGTAGAACACTTCTCTATATTCCACTGCATTCTTTTTTCAGTCCATATAAACATGAGGTTTATGCTAAATTTTTATTGGCTGAGCATTAAAAAGTATATTAAAGGACACTGTAAACCTAGTAAGTAGTATTGATAGATTGTTCATACAGGAAATAAAGGTAGGTGTGTTCTGAGCTGGTAGATTGCCCTGTAGACATAGGGAAACAGCAAATGGTTAAAAGGATAAGGCTGTATATCAGGAGAGCTGCCAGGTAAAATGGCAAGAATGTTCTCCTCCATCACAAACTAAAAGAAACTGGGTAAGCATAACATAAGCTGAACCTATTACATCAGGGTTCATTTCTTGGAGGTTTCAAAGCAAAACATGCTAGCATCCAAAAAGGCGAAAGTGTTTGAGCAGAACCGCTATATACTGGGAAAATATTACTTTTTCTCAAAAGGGAAATGCATGAAAAGTGAAGTGCCTGTATTACAATTTAAAAAAAATTATGCAAACCATTTAAAATAAAAGTAAAATAAGCTGCATTGCATTTGCCTTTCAGTTAGTTGTAATATTTAAAATAGAATGTGTAAGTAATATATAATTTTGTTTATCACTGCAAAAATGTGCTGCAGTTTACAGATTAAACTAAACCTTGGCTCTAGACTACACAAATGGGTGTATTGTTGCAAAGTCTAATTTTGTTTGTAGATGTGAGCTAGAATAAAGCCAATTTCCTTTTTAGCACACTGCTTTGCCAAAACGTACTCTTCCCCATTGTGCAAGTAACTGTGAAAACTAGAAAACATACTCCAAAAGTTGAAAACAAAGACCCACTCTTTGGGACTTAGATGCAGATTGTTAATTCAAGTCCATCAGTTCCAGAGTTACAAAAGTTTTTGCTTTGCTTGCTGAAGCATTGCTTGCGGAAGCATACTCTTAGAGACAGAGCTCAAGCTGTATTATTCTGCTGCAAGGGCACTGGAAATTCTAGTTTGAAATTTAAACCATAAGCCCTTAATGTAGATTATCCTTTATGGAAGTTGAACTCCTTATTACTGGACCTGGGTCATTGAAATATTGTGGGCTGTAGTCCAGACATTAAAGCCCATTGCCCCTGCCACCTCATTTCAAACCTGCTTAATCAAACTTATAGTCATGAAAGAGCAAACAACTCTGCCTGTATTCAGTGGATGCATGGCAGAGCATCTAATCTGGGATATGATGGCAGTCTATTACACTATGCATGTGTGCATGTATACACACACACACACATACACACACACACACACACACACACACACACACACACGCACTCTTATGAGATCTCTAGTTCATGTACAACACGTTTTTCAGATGTGGAGGGAAACTGAAGCTCCCACCAAAAATCACCACAGGTAAAAGGATGAAATGCAGACTCCACATAGATGGTGCTCCAGCTAGGAACCAAAATGTAGAAACAAACACTATGAGGCACCGTTAATGACTGTTTACACCACTCAGCCACCATTACTTCTGACAGTATAGTCCTATTCACACCATCCTTTCTAACAGAAGGAAACTTGTTGCCCTTATGTTACTTGGTAGGCATGTGTAATCTTAAGATCTTGTAGTTATCCATATCCAGTAATAACAATGTCCTAACCTTATTATCTGTACTGATTACTAATTGTATATGTTGCATCTATACTCTTTACTGACCAACCATTTTGCTCTTTTATACTTAAGTACTACTGTTCTACTCTGGAAATGTAGTTTTAGAGTTGTTGCATGGTTGTGGATATAATTGAAAATATTTTACATCACCCACTATCACTGTTAAATAGATAAATAAATCATGTATACCGTTTGTTAAACATCTACATATTGAATAAGAGGGAATGTTGGGAATTATGCATCTCCGTATCATGTTGCCTAATACATTTGCATATGTCATCATTTTGAAAAGACAATGTAAAAGAAAAAATGTTCCAAACACTAAAACCAAGGAGAAGCCAAAATACAATAAACATCCAAGTAAGAATTCAAATGAAGTTCCACAGAAACCTTTATTGCATAGGTAAGCGCTTTTGCAACCTCTCCTGGTTGCTTCCTCAGACCAAAACAAACATGCTTAAAAACTATCCCCTTTTTGTAATACACATCACGCATCTTATTTATTGGATTTTGTCTTCTCCTTGGTTTTAGTGTTTGGAACATTTTTTCTTTTACATTGGACTTTGTGTTTGTTCCATCACTCAGCAAACAGGGCTTTTCCTTTTTCATTATTTTGAAAAGACAGTTTAAAGTGAATGCTGGTGTTTTTTTTTTTCTTCTGTTTCTGCAGAAAGAAGCCATTCAGATTAGGAATTGGAGCAAGACCTTGGTATTTTTACAGCTAAGAAGTAGTTCTGTTCTGCTACAGTACCGAGTGTAAAAGTCTTTAGATATGACAAAATGAAGTCTGTAATATAGGAATTTGCTAATGTTACTGATTCAGAAACTGACTGTGATGCTAAATATCTGATCCATCAAGGAGCATCAGCCTTGCATTTATGCATATTATTTTATACAGTACGTTTACACGTCTTGTAGTAAAATATTATTGCAAGACTGTGATTCTTGATCACATCATATACATAGTACAATTACAATGCATCTTAGGTGACTTTAGAAAATTGTCTCAGTAATTTCCCATAACTAATAGTTAGATAAGAACTAGAAGTCTTGTTTTACAGCTTAGAGGAATGAGTGAGCCATGCAGCCTACAAACCTGGAGGAATCAGTGACCTGTGCAACCTACACACCTGGAGGAATGAGTGAGCTGTGCAACCTACACACCTGGAGGAATGAGTGAGCTGTGCAACCTACACAGCTGGAGGAATCAGTGAGCTGTGCAGCCTACACACCTGGAGGAATCAGTGAGCTGTGCAACCTACACACCTGGAGGAATCAGTAAGCTGTGCAACCTACACACCTGGAGGAATCAGTGAGCTGTGCAACCTACACACCTGGAGGAATCCGTGAGCTGTGCAACCTACACACCTGGAGGAATCAGTGAGCTGTGCAACCTACACACCTAGTGGAATCAATGAGCTGTGCAGCCTACACACCTGGAGGAATCAGTGAACTGTGCAACCTACACACCTGGAGGAATCAGTGAGCTGTGCAACCTACACACCTGGAGGAATGAGTGAGCTGTGCAACCTGCACACCTGGAGGAATCAATGAGCTGTGCAACCTATACACCTGGAGGAACGAGTGAGCTGTGCAACCTACACAGCTGGAGGAATGAGTGAGCTGTGCAACCTACACACCTGGAGGAATCAATGAGCTGTGCAACCTACACACCTGGAGGAATGAGTGAGCTGTGCAACCTACACAGCTGGAGGAATGAGTGAGCTGTGCAACCTACACACCCGGAGGAATGAGTGAGCTGTGCAACCTACACACCTGGAGGAATGAGTGAGCTGTGCAACCTACACACCTGGAGGAATGAGTGAGCTGTGCAACCTGCACACCTGGAGGAATCAATGAGCTGTGCAACCTACACACCTGGAGGAATGAGTGAACTGTGCAACCTACACAGCTGGAGGAATGAGTGAGCTGTGCAACCTACACACCTGGAGGAATCAATGAGCTGTGCAACCTACACACCTGGAGGAATGAGTGAGCTGTGCAACCTACACAGCTGGAGGAATGAGTGAGCTGTGCAACCTACACACCTGGAGGAATCAGTGAGCTGTGCAACCTACACACCTGGAGGAATCAGTGAGCTGTGCAACCTACACACCTAGAGGAATCAATGAGCTGTGCAGCCTACACACCTGGAGGAATCAGTGAGCTGTGCAACCTACACAGCTGGAAGAATCAGTGAGCTGTGCAACCTGCACACCTGGAGGAATCAGTGAGCTCTGCAGTCTACACACCTGGAGGAATCAGTGAGCTGTGCAACCTACACACCTGGCGGAATCAATGAGCTGTGCAGCCTACACACCTGGAGGAATCAGTGAGCTGTACAACCTACACACCTGGAGGAATGAGTGAGCTGTGCAACCTACACAGCTGGAGGAATGAGTGAGCTGTGCAGCCTACACACCTGGAGGAATCAGTGAGCTGTGCAACCTACACACCTGGTGGAATCAATGAGCTGTGCAGCCTACACACCTGGAGGAATCAGTGAGCTGTGCAGCCTACACACCTGGAGGAATGAGTGAGCTGTGCAACCTGCACACCTGGAGGAATCAATGAGCTGTGCAGCCTTCAAACTTTTTTCTATTACTCCAACATCTTTTGCAGTTTAAATTCAGCTTAATACTATACTTAGTACAGACAAGCATAAACAGGGATGTATCATACAAATCATTACAGGAGTAAGGCAAAAAGATTAGTCTAAGAAACAATAATACCATGATTCTTAACAGTTAGCAATAACAGGTGAAGTGAAATACATACTAGAGGTACAATTGCTTACAGTTTCAAGGCAACTTATTAAAGGTGAAATATGAAATCAGAGAGATGGTTGCAGAGACAGTGAGGAGACTATAGTATAGAAGTGTGCAAAAGAAAGTTGAAACCTGAAGATATACAGATTAAAAAATCGTACAGATGTACAGAAATAGAATTACATTCACTGAGCTATAACATTTTTTCTGGAAAAACTTTGAACAGATAATACCAATGGTTAGCGAGTCTGTCATTAATTGAAAATATTATAAGGGCATACCTATATATCATTAAAATAAGCAGCGTGATATTGTGTCTTTATTTGGATTCCAGAGATAAT